>NW_028156203.1:200752-298252 GCF_964263955.1 Coregonus lavaretus | reverse complement strand
ACCTGTAGAGAGAGAGAGAGAGGACCAACAAGAAGAAAACACATTCACCTGTAGAGAGAGAGAGGACCAACAAGAAGAAAACACATTCACCTGTAGAGAGAGAGAGAGGACCAACAAGAAGAAAACACATTCACCTGTAGAGAGAGAGAGAGAGGACCAACAAGAAGAAAACACATTCACCTGTAGAGAGAGAGAGAGGACCAACAAGAAGAAAACACATTCACCTGTAGAGAGAGAGAGAGAGGACCAACAAGAAGAAATCACATTCACCTGTAGAGAGAGAGAGAGGACCAACGAGAAGAAAACACATTCACCTGTAGAGAGAGAGAGAGAGGACCAACAAGAAGAAAACACATTCACCTGTAGAGAGAGAGAGAGAGGACCAACAAGAAGAAACACATTCACCTGTAGAGAGAGAGAGGACCAACAAGAGGAAAACACATTCACCTGTAGAGAGAGAGAGAGAGGACCAACAAGAAGAAAACACATTCACCTGTAGAGAGAGAGAGAAAGGACCAACAAGAAGAAAACACATTCACCTGTAGAGAGAGAGAGAGAGAGAGGACCAACAAGAAGAAAACACATTCACCTGTAGAGAGAGAGAGAGAGGACCAACAAGAAGAAAACACATTCACCTGTAGAGAGAGAGAGAGAGGACCAACAAGAAGAAAACACATTCACCTGTAGAGAGAGAGAGAGAGGACCAACAAGAAGAAAACACATTCACCTGTAGAGAGAGAGAGGACCAACAAGAAAAAAACACATTCACCTGTAGAGAGAGAGAGGACCAACAAGAAGAAAACACATTCACCTGTAGAGAGAGAGAGAGAGGACCAACAAGAAGAAAACCCATTCACCTGTAGAGAGAGAGAGAGAGAGAGAGGACCAACAAGAAGAAAACACATTCACCTGTAGAGAGAGAGAGAGGACCAACAAGAAGAAAACACATTGACCTGTAGAGAGAGAGAGGACCAACAAGAAGAAAACACATTCACCTGTAGAGAGAGAGAGAGAGAGGACCAACAAGAAGAAAACACATTCACCTGTAGAGAGAGAGAGAGAGAGGACCAACAAGAAGAAAACACATTCACCTGTAGAGAGAGAGAGAGAACCAACAAGAAGAAAACACATTCACCTGTAGAGAGAGAGAGAGAGGACCAACAAGAAGAAAACACATTCACCTGTAGAGAGAGAGAGAGAGGACCAACAAGAAGAAAACACATTCACCTGTAGAGAGAGAGCGAGGACCAACAAGAAGAAAACACATTCACCTGTAGAGAGAGAGAGAGAGGACCAACAAGAAGAAATCACATTCACCTGTAGAGAGAGAGAGAGGACCAACGAGAAGAAAACACATTCACCTGTAGAGAGAGAGAGAGAGGACCAACAAGAAGAAAACACATTCACCTGTAGAGAGAGAGAGAGAGGACCAACAAGAAGAAACACATTCACCTGTAGAGAGAGAGAGGACCAACAAGAGGAAAACACATTCACCTGTAGAGAGAGAGAGAGGACCAACAAGAAGAAAACACATTCACCTGTAGAGAGAGAGGGGACCAACAAGAAGAAAACACATTCACCTGTAGAGAGAGAGAGAGGACCAACGAGAAGAAAACATATTCACCTGTAGAGAGAGAGAGAGAGGACCAACAAGAAGAAAACACATTCACCTGTAGAGAGAGAGAGAGAGGACCAACAAGAAGAAAACACATTCACCTGTAGAGAGAGAGAGAGGACCAACAAGAAGAAAACACATTCACCTGTAGAGAGAGAGAGAGAGGACCAACAAGAAGAAAACACATTCACCTGTAGAGAGAGAGAGAGAGAGAGGACCAACAAGAAGAAACACATTCACCTGTATAGAGAGAGAGAGAGAGAGGACCAACAAGAAGAAAACACATTCACCTGTAGAGAGAGAGAGAGAGAGGACCAACAAGAAGAAACACATTCACCTGTATAGAGAGAGAGATAGAGAGAGAGGACCAACAAGAAGAAAACACATTCACCTGTAGAGAGAGAGAGAGGACCAACAAGAAGAAACACATTCACCTGTAGAGAGAGAGAGAGGACCAACAAGAAGAAAACACATTCACCTGTAGAGAGAGAGAGAGGACCAACAAGAAGAAAACACATTCACCTGTAGAGAGAGAGAGAGGACCAACAAGAAGAAAACACATTCACCTGTAGAGAGAGAGAGAGGACCAACAAGAAGAAAACACATTCACCTGTAGAGAGAGAGAGAGAGGACCAACAAGAAGAAACACATTCACCTGTAGAGAGAGAGAGAGAGGACCAACAAGAAGAAACACATTCACCTGTAGAGAGAGAGAGGACCAACAAGAGGAAAACACATTCACCTGTAGAGAGAGAGAGAGGACCAACAAGAAGAAAACACATTCACCTGTAGAGAGAGAGAGAAAGGACCAACAAGAAGAAACACATTCACCTGTAGAGAGAGAGAGAGAGGACCAACAAGAAGAAACACATTCACCTGTAGAGAGAGAGAGGACCAACAAGAGGAAAACACATTCACCTGTAGAGAGAGAGAGAGGACCAACAAGAAGAAAACACATTCACCTGTAGAGAGAGAGAGAAAGGACCAACACGAAGAAAACACATTCACCTGTAGAGAGAGAGAGAGAGAGAGAGGACCAACAAGAAGAAAACACATTCACCTGTAGAGAGAGAGAGAGAGGACCAACAAGAAGAAAACACATTCACCTGTAGAGAGAGAGAGAGGACCAACAAGAAGAAAACACATTCACCTGTAGAGAGAGAGAGAGGACCAACAAGAAGAAAACACATTCACCTGTAGAGAGAGAGAAAGGACCAACGAGAAGAAAACATATTCACCTGTAGAGAGAGAGAGAGAGGACCAACAAGAAGAAAACACATTCACCTGTAGAGAGAGAGAGAGAGGACCAACAAGAAGAAAACACATTCACCTGTAGAGAGAGAGAGAGGACCAACAAGAAGAAAACACATTCACCTGTAGAGAGAGAGAGAGAGGACCAACAAGAAGAAAACCCATTCACCTGTAGAGAGAGAGAGAGAGAGAGAGGACCAACAAGAAGAAAACACATTCACATGTAGAGAGAGAGAGAGGACCAACAAGAAGAAAACACATTGACCTGTAGAGAGAGAGAGGACCAACAAGAAGAAAACACATTCACCTGTAGAGAGAGAGAGAGAGAGGACCAACAAGAAGAAAACACATTCACCTGTAGAGAGAGAGAGAGAGAGGACCAACAAGAAGAAAACACATTCACCTGTAGAGAGAGAGAGAGAGGACCAACAAGAAGAAAACACATTCACCTGTAGAGAGAGAGAGAGGACCAACAAGAAGAAAACACATTCACCTGTAGAGAGAGAGAGAGAGGACCAACAAGAAGAAATCAAATTCACCTGTAGAGAGAGAGAGAGGACCAATGAGAAGAAAACACATTCACCTGTAGAGAGAGAGAGAGAGGACCAACAAGAAGAAAACACATTCACCTGTAGAGAGAGAGAGGACCAACAAGAAGAAAACACATTCACCTGTAGAGAGAGAGAGAGAGGACCAACAAGAAGAAACACATTCACCTGTAGAGAGAGAGAGGACCAACAAGAGGAAAACACATTCACCTGTAGAGAGAGAGAGAGGACCAACAAGAAGAAAACACATTCACCTGTAGAGAGAGAGAGAAAGGACCAACACGAAGAAAACACATTCACCTGTAGAGAGAGAGAGAGAGAGAGGACCAACAAGAAGAAAACACATTCACCTGTAGAGAGAGAGAGAGAGGACCAACAAGAAGAAAACACATTCACCTGTAGAGAGAGAGAGAGGACCAACAAGAAGAAAACACATTCACCTGTAGAGAAAGAGAGAGAGGACCAACAAGAAGAAAACACATTCACCTGTAGAGAGAGAGAGGACCAACAAGAAAAAAACACATTCACCTGTAGAGAGAGAGAGGACCAACAAGAAGAAAACACATTCACCTGTAGAGAGAGAGAGAGAGGACCAACAAGAAGAAACACATTCACCTGTAGAGAAAGAGAGAGAGGACCAACAAGAAGAAAACACATTCACCTGTAGAGAGAGAGAGAGAGGACCAACAAGAAGAAAACCCATTCACCTGTAGAGAGAGAGAGAGAGAGAGAGGACCAACAAGAAGAAAACACATTCACCTGTAGAGAGAGAGAGAGGACCAACAAGAAGAAAACACATTGACCTGTAGAGAGAGAGAGGACCAACAAGAAGAAAACACATTCACCTGTAGAGAGAGAGAGAGAGAGGACCAACAAGAAGAAAACACATTCACCTGTAGAGAGAGAGAGAGAGAGAGGACCAACAAGAAGAAAACACATTCACCTGTAGAGAGAGAGAGAGAACCAACAAGAAGAAAACACATTCACCTGTAGAGAGAGAGAGAGAGGACCAACAAGAAGAAAACACATTCACCTGTAGAGAGAGAGAGAGAGGACCAACAAGAAGAAATCACATTCACCTGTAGAGAGAGAGAGAGGACCAACGAGAAGAAAACACATTAACCTGTAGAGAGAGAGAGAGAGGACCAACAAGAAGAAAACACATTCACCTGTAGAGAGAGAGAGAGGACCAACAAGAAGAAACACATTCACCTGTAGAGAGAGAGAGGACCAACAAGAGGAAAACACATTCACCTGTAGAGAGAGAGAGAGGACCAACAAGAAGAAAACACATTCACCTGTAGAGAGAGAGAGAGGACCAACGAGAAGAAAACATATTCACCTGTAGAGAGAGAGAGAGGACCAACAAGAAGAAAACACATTCACCTGTAGAGAGAGAGAGAGAGAGGACCAACAAGAAGAAAACACATTCACCTGTAGAGAGAGAGAGAGGACCAACAAGAAGAAAACACATTCACCTGTAGAGAGAGAGAGAGAGGACCAACAAGAAGAAAACACATTCACCTGTAGAGAGAGAGAGAGAGAGAGGACCAACAAGAAGAAACACATTCACCTGTATAGAGAGAGAGAGAGAGAGGACCAACAAGAAGAAAACACATTCACCTGTAGAGAGAGAGAGAGAGAGGACCAACAAGAAGAAAACACATTCACCTGTAGAGAGAGAGAGAGAGAGAGAGAGGACCAACAAGAAGAAAACACATTCACCTGTAGAGAGAGAGAGAGGACCAACAAGAAGAAAACACATTCACCTGTAGAGAGAGAGAGAGAGAGGACCAACAAGAAGAAAACACATTCACCTGTAGAGAGAGAGAGAGGACCAACAAGAAGAAAACACATTCACCTGTAGAGAGAGAGAGAGAGGACCAACAAGAAGAAATCACATTCACCTGTAGAGAGAGAGAGAGAGAGAGGACCAACAAGAAGAAACACATTCACCTGTATAGAGAGAGAGAGAGAGAGGACCAACAAGAAGAAAACACATTCACCTGTAGAGAGAGAGAGAGAGAGAGAGAGGACCAACAAGAAGAAAACACATTCACCTGTAGAGAGAGAGAGAGGACCAACAAGAAGAAAACACATTCACCTGTAGAGAGAGAGAGAGAGAGGACCAACAATAAGAAAACACATTCATCTGTAGAGAGAGAGAGAGGACCAACAAGATGAAAACACATTCACCTGTAGAGAGAGAGAGAGGACCAACAAGAAGAAAACACATTCACCTGTAGAGAGAGAGAGAGAGAGGACCAACAATAAGAAAACACATTCATCTGTAGAGAGAGAGAGAGGACCAACAAGAAGAAAACACATTCACCTGTAGAGAGAGAGAGAGAGAGGACCAACAAGAAGAAACACATTCACCTGTATAGAGAGAGAGATAGAGAGAGAGGACCAACAAGAAGAAAACACATTCACCTGTAGAGAGAGAGAGAGAGGACCAACAAGAAGAAACACATTCACCTGTAGAGAGAGAGAGAGAGGACCAACAAGAAGAAAACACATTCACCTGTAGAGAGAGAGAGAGGACCAACAAGAAAACACATTCACCTGTAGAGAGAGAGAGAGGACCAACAAGAAGAAAACACATTCACCTGTAGAGAGAGAGAGAGAGGACCAACAAGAAGAAAACACATTCACCTGTAGAGAGAGAGAGAGGACCAACAAGAAGAAAACACATTCACCTGTAGAGAGAGAGAGAGAGGACCAACAAGAAGAAATCAAATTCACCTGTAGAGAGAGAGAGAGGACCAACGAGAAGAAAACACATTCACCTGTAGAGAGAGAGAGAGAGGACCAACAAGAAGAAACACATTCACCTGTAGAGAGAGAGAGGACCAACAAGAGGAAAACACATTCACCTGTAGAGAGAGAGAGAGGACCAACAAGAAGAAAACACATTCACCTGTAGAGAGAGAGAGAGAGGACCAACAAGAAGAAACACATTCACCTGTAGAGAGAGAGAGGACCAACAAGAGGAAAACACATTCACCTGTAGAGAGAGAGAGAGGACCAACAAGAAGAAAACACATTCACCTGTAGAGAGAGAGAGAAAGGACCAACACGAAGAAAACACATTCACCTGTAGAGAGAGAGAGAGAGAGAGGACCAACAAGAAGAAAACACATTCACCTGTAGAGAGAGAGAGAGAGGACCAACAAGAAGAAAACACATTCACCTGTAGAGAGAGAGAGAGGACCAACAAGAAGAAAACACATTCACCTGTAGAGAGAGAGAGAGGACCAACAAGAAGAAAACACATTCACCTGTAGAGAGAGAGAGAGGACCAACAAGAAGAAAACACATTCACCTGTAGAGAGAGAGAGAGGACCAACAAGAAGAAAACACATTCACCTGTAGAGAGAGAGAGAGAGGACCAACAAGAAGAAAACACATTCACCTGTAGAGAGAGAGAGAGAGGACCAACAAGAAGAAAACACATTCACCTGTAGAGAGAGAGAGAGGACCAACAAGAAGAAAACACATTCACCTGTAGAGAGAGAGAGAGAGGACCAACAAGAAGAAAACACATTCACCTGTAGAGAGAGAGAGAGAGAGAGGACCAACAAGAAGAAACACATTCACCTGTATAGAGAGAGAGAGAGAGAGGACCAACAAGAAGAAAACACATTCACCTGTAGAGAGAGAGAGAGAGGACCAACAAGAAGAAAACCCATTCACCTGTAGAGAGAGAGAGAGAGAGAGAGGACCAACAAGAAGAAAACACATTCACATGTAGAGAGAGAGAGAGGACCAACAAGAAGAAAACACATTGACCTGTAGAGAGAGAGAGGACCAACAAGAAGAAAACACATTCACCTGTAGAGAGAGAGAGATAGAGGACCAACAAGAAGAAAACACATTCACCTGTAGAGAGAGAGAGAGAGAGGACCAACAACAAGAAAACACATTCACCTGTAGAGAGAGAGAGAGAACCAACAAGAAGAAAACACATTCACCTGTAGAGAGAGAGAGAGAGGACCAACAAGAAGAAAACACATTCACCTGTAGAGAGAGAGAGAGAGGACCAACAAGAAGAAAACACATTCACCTGTAGAGAGAGAGAGAGGACCAACAAGAAGAAAACACATTCACCTGTAGAGAGAGAGAGAGAGGACCAACAAGAAGAAATCACATTCACCTGTAGAGAGAGAGAGAGGACCAACAAGAAGAAAACACATTCACCTGTAGAGAGAGAGAGAGAGGACCAACAAGAAGAAAACACATTCACCTGTAGAGAGAGAGAGAGGACCAACAAGAAGAAAACACATTCACCTGTAGAGAGAGAGAGAGAGGACCAACAAGAAGAAATCAAATTCACCTGTAGAGAGAGAGAGAGGACCAACGAGAAGAAAACACATTCACCTGTAGAGAGAGAGAGAGAGGACCAACAAGAAGAAAACACATTCACCTGTAGAGAGAGAGAGAGAGGACCAACAAGAAGAAACACATTCACCTGTAGAGAGAGAGAGAGGACCAACAAGAAGAAAACACATTCACCTGTAGAGAGAGAGAGAGGACCAACAAGAAGAAAACACATTCACCTGTAGAGAGAGAGAGAGGACCAACAAGAAGAAAACACATTCACCTGTAGAGAGAGAGAGAAAGGACCAACACGAAGAAAACACATTCACCTGTAGAGAGAGAGAGAGAGAGAGGACCAACAAGAAGAAAACACATTCACCTGTAGAGAGAGAGAGAGAGGACCAACAAGAAGAAAACACATTCACCTGTAGAGAGAGAGAGAGGACCAACAAGAAGAAAACACATTCACCTGTAGAGAAAGAGAGAGAGGACCAACAAGAAGAAAACACATTCACCTGTAGAGAGAGAGAGGACCAACAAGAAAAAAACACATTCACCTGTAGAGAGAGAGAGGACCAACAAGAAGAAAACACATTCACCTGTAGAGAGAGAGAGAGAGGACCAACAAGAAGAAAACCCATTCACCTGTAGAGAGAGAGAGAGAGAGAGAGAGGACCAACAAGAAGAAAACACATTCACCTGTAGAGAGAGAGAGAGGACCAACAAGAAGAAAACACATTGACCTGTAGAGAGAGAGAGGACCAACAAGAAGAAAACACATTCACCTGTAGAGAGAGAGAGAGAGAGGACCAACAAGAAGAAAACACATTCACCTGTAGAGAGAGAGAGAGAGAGGACCAACAAGAAGAAAACACATTCACCTGTAGAGAGAGAGAGAGAACCAACAAGAAGAAAACACATTCACCTGTAGAGAGAGAGAGAGAGGACCAACAAGAAGAAAACACATTCACCTGTAGAGAGAGAGAGAGAGGACCAACAAGAAGAAAACACATTCACCTGTAGAGAGAGAGAGAGGACCAACAAGAAGAAAACACATTCACCTGTAGAGAGCGAGAGAGAGGACCAACAAGAAGAAATCACATTCACCTGTAGAGAGAGAGAGAGGACCAACGAGAAGAAAACACATTAACCTGTAGAGAGAGAGAGAGAGGACCAACAAGAAGAAAACACATTCACCTGTAGAGAGAGAGAGAGAGGACCAACAAGAAGAAACACATTCACCTGTAGAGAGAGAGAGGACCAACAAGAGGAAAACACATTCACCTGTAGAGAGAGAGAGAGGACCAACAAGAAGAAAACACATTCACCTGTAGAGAGAGAGAGAGGACCAACGAGAAGAAAACATATTCACCTGTAGAGAGAGAGAGAGAGGACCAACAAGAAGAAAACACATTCACCTGTAGAGAGAGAGAGAGAGGACCAACAAGAAGAAAACACATTCACCTGTAGAGAGAGAGAGAGGACCAACAAGAAGAAAACACATTCACCTGTAGAGAGAGAGAGAGAGGACCAACAAGAAGAAAACACATTCACCTGTAGAGAGAGAGAGAGAGAGAGGACCAACAAGAAGAAACACATTCACCTGTATAGAGAGAGAGAGAGAGAGGACCAACAAGAAGAAAACACATTCACCTGTAGAGAGAGAGAGAGAGAGGACCAACAAGAAGAAAACACATTCACCTGTAGAGAGAGAGAGAGAGAGAGAGAGGACCAACAAGAAGAAAACACATTCACCTGTAGAGAGAGAGAGAGGACCAACAAGAAGAAAACACATTCACCTGTAGAGAGAGAGAGAGAGAGGACCAACAAGAAGAAAACACATTCACCTGTAGAGAGAGAGAGAGAGGACCAACAAGAAGAAAACACATTCACCTGTAGAGAGAGAGAGAGGACCAACAAGAAGAAAACACATTCACCTGTAGAGAAAGAGAGAGAGGACCAACAAGAAGAAAACACATTCACCTGTAGAGAGAGAGAGGACCAACAAGAAAAAAACACATTCACCTGTAGAGAGAGAGAGGACCAACAAGAAGAAAACACATTCACCTGTAGAGAGAGAGAGAGAGAGGACCAACAAGAAGAAAACCCATTCACCTGTAGAGAGAGAGAGAGAGAGAGAGGACCAACAAGAAGAAAACACATTCACCTGTAGAGAGAGAGAGAGGACCAACAAGAAGAAAACACATTGACCTGTAGAGAGAGAGAGGACCAACAAGAAGAAAACACATTCACCTGTAGAGAGAGAGAGAGAGAGGACCAACAAGAAGAAAACACATTCACCTGTAGAGAGAGAGAGAGAGAGGACCAACAAGAAGAAAACACATTCACCTGTAGAGAGAGAGAGAGAACCAACAAGAAGAAAACACATTCACCTGTAGAGAGAGAGAGAGAGGACCAACAAGAAGAAAACACATTCACCTGTAGAGAGAGAGAGAGAGGACCAACAAGAAGAAAACACATTCACCTGTAGAGAGAGAGAGAGGACCAACAAGAAGAAAACACATTCACCTGTAGAGAGAGAGAGAGAGGACCAACAAGAAGAAATCACATTCACCTGTAGAGAGAGAGAGAGGACCAACGAGAAGAAAACACATTAACCTGTAGAGAGAGAGAGAGAGGACCAACAAGAAGAAACACATTCACCTGTAGAGAGAGAGAGGACCAACAAGAGGAAAACACATTCACCTGTAGAGAGAGAGAGAGGACCAACAAGAAGAAAACACATTCACCTGTAGAGAGAGAGAGAGGACCAACGAGAAGAAAACATATTCACCTGTAGAGAGAGAGAGAGAGGACCAACAAGAAGAAAACACATTCACCTGTAGAGAGAGAGAGAGAGGACCAACAAGAAGAAAACACATTCACCTGTAGAGAGAGAGAGAGGACCAACAAGAAGAAAACACATTCACCTGTAGAGAGAGAGAGAGAGGACCAACAAGAAGAAAACACATTCACCTGTAGAGAGAGAGAGAGAGAGAGGACCAACAAGAAGAAACACATTCACCTGTATAGAGAGAGAGAGAGAGAGGACCAACAAGAAGAAAACACATTCACCTGTAGAGAGAGAGAGAGAGAGGACCAACAAGAAGAAAACACATTCACCTGTAGAGAGAGAGAGAGAGAGAGAGAGGACCAACAAGAAGAAAACACATTCACCTGTAGAGAGAGAGAGAGGACCAACAAGAAGAAAACACATTCACCTGTAGAGAGAGAGAGAGAGAGGACCAACAAGAAGAAAACACATTCACCTGTAGAGAGAGAGAGAGGACCAACAAGAAGAAAACACATTCACCTGTAGAGAGAGAGAGAGAGGACCAACAAGAAGAAATCACATTCACCTGTAGAGTGTCACGGTTCAGACAGACGACAAGAGGACCACAATTGCGTCACACCAGAAAGTTTATTAAAACTTAAGGGAAAAGGGAAGTAGGGAGTGAGTGAAGGCTCCAGGGGTTACTGGGAATAACAGGGATTCCGTCCAATGTGCTGGGTCTGTGCCCCCCCCCAGTGGCAGCGATGCGTCCGATGACGCCGGTGGTTGGTGGTCCAGAAGTCCTGGGGGGGAGGAAACACAGACACAACGGGGCGGATGAAACAAGGCAGAAGTACAGTTCAAGGGAAATCCAAATACGTTGTAGCAAGGCAGAAGGCTGGTCAGAGTTACCGGGATCGAAGAGTAGTCAGGAGTCGTAATGGCAGAAAGCAGGTCTGGTTTTCCTGGGGCAGAAGAGTATCCAAGAATCAGGCAGGTCCGGGGTCACAAAAACAAGGGTGAGCCAGAAGCGCGAGCAAACAGGTTCCGGGTGTGAGCTTTGCAGACGATCTGACAAAGGAGAGCTGAAAGACAGGGCTTTAAATACTGGGAGAGGTTAGTGGGTAATGCAGCGCAGCTGGCAGAGTAATTAGAGCCGAGCAGAGCAGGGACAGGTGGAGCTAGTTAGGCTGAGTAGAGAGAGAGTGGTGAGCAGAGTGGAAGATAGTGGAAACAAATTAAGGTGGTAACCCGGTGGAGTGAGAGGGCTCATGACAGAACCCCCCCCCCAAGGGACGGCCCCAGAAGTCCCAAGAGCAACACCACGCCGGGCGGGAGGAGGGGAGCCGGAGGAGGGCTAGAACTCCTCCGAACGGTCCGAGCGAACGTCCTCATCCTCGGAGGAAGCCGGAGGGCCGTGGTCGGGAGATGGGACAGGTCCCAAGACAGGATCAGGCACAGGACAGGAAGCCGAGCGGGCAGGACGGTTAGGGATCCCTCTGGGGCGGCCCCTACGGATTGCAGGTTGATCAGGATGCCGTTGGTGGAAGGCGGTGATGAGAGTCCTATCCACAATCCGACTAGCTGGCACCCAGGTCCTTTCCTCAGGTCCATAGCCCTCCCAGTCAATGAGGTACTGGAGACCCCTACCCCTCCGTCTGGACCGAAGCAGGCGGCGGACGGTGTAAACCAGACCACCATCGACGAGCTGTGGAGGAGGAGGACAAGGCGCAGCAGGGACCAGCGGACTCTCATGAATGGGCTTAATCTTAGACACATGGAAAGTGGGGTGCACCCTCATGGAATTAGGCAGTTGGAGCCGGACAGCAGTTGGGCTAATCACTCTTATGATAGGGAATGGGCCAATGAACCGAGGTGCCAGCTTTTGCGACTCCACCCTGAGTGGCAGGTTCTTTGACGACAACCACACCCTTTGACCAACATGGTAGGTGGGAGCAGGGATTCTCCGACGGTTGGCCCCGGTAGTGTAGCTGGCAACGGATCTGAGGAGTGTGGCTCGGGCTTGTGACCAGGTGCGGCGACATCGACGGGCAAAAGCAAGTGCAGATGGGCAAGTAACCTCCCCTTCCTGGCTGGCAAATAGAGGAGGCTGGTATCCATAAACACATTGGAAAGGGGACATACCGATGGCAGAGCAGGTCAGAGAATTGTGTGCGTACTCCACCCATGTCAATTGCTGCGACCAGGAGTGGGGGTTGCGTGAAGTCATGCATCGCAGTGCCTTCTCGAGCTCCTGATTTGCCCGCTCTGACTGCCCATTGGATTGGGGATGGAATCCGGAAGTCAGACTGACTGTGGCTCCCAGCAGGTGACAGAACTCCTTCCAAAAAGCGGAGGAGAATTGTGGACCACGGTCAGAAACTACATCCTTTGGCAGTCCGTGGATCCGGAAGACGTGTTCCAGGACCACCTGGGCGGTCTCCTTGGCGGTTGGGAGCTTGGGGAGGGGAATGAAGTGTGCCATCTTGCTGAATCGGTCAACTATGGTGAGAATGACGGTCATGCCACTTGAAGGGGGCAGCCCCGTGACAAAGTCAAGGGCGATGTGAGACCAGGGACGTCTGGGCACAGGCAGGGGCTGCAGCAATCCGGCTGGGGGCTGGCAGGACGACTTGTGTTGGTTGCAGATGGGGCAGGCTTGGACGAATTCCCGTACATCCTTTCTCAGAGAGGGCCACCAGAACCTCTGGGCGAGCAGGTTGTAAGTGCGGGTGGAGCCAGGGTGACAAGCTAGGCGGGAGTCATGTCCCCACTGAACGACCTGGGACCTCAGGTTTTCGGGGACAAAAAGGCGGTCAGCTGGGCAAGTGCTGGGACCTGGCTGGTTACGGAGAGCTTCCAGCACCTGTTCCTCAACAGCCCAGGTCAGAGCTGCTACGATGCAGGGACTTGGCAGAATCGACACAGGATCCTTGGAGGGGTTGTCATCCTTCTGGAATTGACGGGAGAGGGCGTCTGGCTTGGTGTTGCGTGATCCAGGCCGGTATGACAGAGTGAAATTAAACCTGGTGAAGAACAGGGCCCAGCGGGACTGCCTGGAGTTCAACCGTTTGGCCGTGCGGATGTACTCCAAGTTCTTATGATCGGTCCAAACGAGAAATGGAATGGTGGACCCCTCCAGCCAGTGACGCCACTCCTCCAAGGCAAGCTTCACAGCCAGCAGCTCTCGGTTCCCTATGTCGTAATTGCACTCAGAGGGGGACAACCGACGTGAGAAAAAGGCACAGGGATGGAGCTTCCTATCCTCCGCAGCCCACTGAGAAATCACAGCACCAACTCCCACATCCGAGGCGTCCACCTCCACAATGAATTGCCGGTCCACATCAGGCATCTGGAGGATGGGAGCGGAGGTGAACCTTACCTTGAGGGTACTGAAGGCCTTGTCGGCTGCTGGGGTCCAGGTGAAGGGTTGCTTGGTGCTGGTTAGAGCAGTGAGAGGGGCAGCAACGGTACTGTAGTTCCGGATAAACTTTCTATAGAAGTTAGCAAACCCCAGAAACTGTTGCAGCTTCTTTCTGTTCTCCGGAACTGGCCATGAAGTGACTGCTGATACTTTGGCAGGATCCATTTGGATACTTCCCTCTGCCACTATGTACCCCAGGAAGGCCACTGTCTTGACGTGAAACTCACATTTCTCTGCCTTGGCGTAGAGGGAATTCTCCAGAAGACGATGAAGGACTTGCTGGACATGGCGGGTGTGTTCAGACAGGTTTCTGGAGTAGATTAAGATGTCATCCAGGTAAACGAAGACAAACTTGTTTAACATGTCCCGCAGTACATCATTCACTAGAGCCTGGAACACAGCAGGAGCATTGGTGAGGCCAAAAGGCATAACCAGATACTCGTAGTGGCCTGTTGGTGTATTGAATGCGGTCTTCCATTCATCTCCCTCCCGGATCCGCACTAGGTGGTAAGCGTTTCTGAGATCCAACTTGGTAAAAACAGTGGCTCCCTGGAGCAACTCAAAAGCAGAGGTGAGCAGAGGCAGAGGGTAACGGTTTTTCACTGTGATGTCGTTGAGTCCCCTGTAGTCGATGCAGGGGCGAAGAGATCCGTCCCTCTTCCCCACAAAGAAGAAGCCAGCACCAGCCGGAGATGAAGATGAACGGATTAATCCTGCGGACAGAGAGTCATTGATGTAGTCCTCCATGGACTTTCTTTCAGGAGCAGACAACGAATAAAGACGGCCCTTTGGAGGGGCTGTTCCAGGGAGGAGGTTGATGGCACAGTCGTACGGTCGGTGAGGGGGCAGAGATGTGGCTCTTGCTTTGTTAAACACTTCTCTGAGACCATGGTAGCATTCTGGGACATTGGAGAGGTCAGGAGCGGAGTTAGTAGGTACTGGCCGAGGGGGTAGTGCGGCAGCAAGCAGGCAGGTTCGGTGGCAGTCCTCTCCCCACTCCCTGATCACCCCGGTCACCCAGTCGAGCTGAGGGTTGTGCCGGCGGAGCCATGGGTAACCCAGGATGAGGGGTTGGCCTGGAGAGGGGAGCAGGTGAAACTGGATAGTTTCTTGATGGTTTCCGGACAGACCCATCAAGACCGGGGCCGTGACATGAGTGACCGATCCGAGTAAGTGTCCGTCCAGTGCCCGGGCAGGAATAGGAGGTGTCAAACGGAGGTTCTCCAGTCCCAGTTGGCGTGCCAGCTTGATGTCCATTATGTTGGCTTCGGCGCCAGAATCCACCAGAGCAGCCAGGGTGTGAGTTGAGTCAGAGAGGCGGAGGTGAACTTGCAGCAGGGGTTTGCGGTCGGAGGACTGGATGGTCATTGAGCTCAACCGGACTCCCCCTATGCCCGGTGAGCTTCGGCTTTTAAAGGGCAGGTTACCACACGATGTCCATCACCTCCACAATAGAGGCAGAGGTTTGAGGTGAAGCGGCGCTGGCGCTCTGCAGGAGTGAGAGAGGCTCGCCCAATCTCCATAGGCTCAGACTGATCAAGCTGACTTGGGTGAGTGGCAGTAGATGACAGGAGCCCAGTCGGATCTCTCCGAATGCCGGTAGTTGGTGGACCTTGGCGCCCCCTCTCACGACGACGGGTCTGTATCCTTCTGTCGATCCGGACAGTCAGTGCGATGGCTTCATCAAGAGTGGAAGGCAGTTCATGGGAGACCAACTCGTCCTTGATATAGTCAGCCAAGCTATGGAAGAACGCGTCCACCAACGATGGTGTGTTCCAAGAACTTCGTCTTGCCAGGGTTCGGAAGTCGATGGAATGGTCTGCGACTGTACGTCTGCCTTGTCGAATACTGAACAGTTCACGAGACGCCTCTGCGGTTGGTGAATCCAGGTCAAACACCTTCAGCATCTCCTCAGCAAACAGGTCGAAGGTTGCACATGCGGGGGTTTGACGTTCGAACTCTGCTGTTCCCCAGAGTCGAGCTCGGCCCGTCAGGTGAGTGATGGCATACCCGACTTTAGCCCCCTCCGTGGCGAAGGTCCTTGGCTGCAAGGAGAACTGAAGTCGGCAGCTAGTCAGGAATGGCCGGACCTGGGTAGAATCGCCGTTGAACCGCTCGGGGTTTCCAATCTTGGGTTCCGGAGCAGCGGCTGCAATGACCGGGGCAGGTAACTCGGAGGCAGGGCTGGTGGGCAGACTGCCTGGAAACGGGCCGGTGGGCGGAGTGGCTGGGGTAAGGTTGGTGAGGAGTTGGATGATCATGGCGAGTTGTTGTTGCTGCTGCTGGAACTGCTGCTGGTGCTGCTGGAACTGCTGATGCTGTTGGTGGCCGACCTGAAGCAGAGAGGTGATGTCGCCGCTCATGCGGCCTAGCTCTCTCTCAGTGTGTTCCAGGCGTAGCATGGCGGTGGGTTGCTCAGGTTCGTCGGTTTCCATGTCGGGGGAAGTGTGCGCTGAGTCCATGATGGTCAGATCGTACTGTCACGGTTCAGACAGACGACAAGAGGACCACAATTGCGTCACACCAGAAAGTTTATTAAAACTTAAGGGAAAAGGGAAGTAGGGAGTGAGTGAAGGCTCCAGGGGTTACTGGGAATAACAGGGATTCCGTCCAATGTGCTGGGTCTGTGCCCCCCCCCAGTGGCAGCGATGCGTCCGATGACGCCGGTGGTTGGTGGTCCAGAAGTCCTGGGGGGGAGGAAACACAGACACAACGGGGCGGATGAAACAAGGCAGAAGTACAGTTCAAGGGAAATCCAAATACGTTGTAGCAAGGCAGAAGGCTGGTCAGAGTTACCGGGATCGAAGAGTAGTCAGGAGTCGTAATGGCAGAAAGCAGGTCTTGTTTTCCTGGGGCAGAAGAGTATCCAAGAATCAGGCAGGTCCGGGGTCACAAAAACAAGGGTGAGCCAGAAGCGCGAGCAAACAGGTTCCGGGTGTGAGCTTTGCAGACGATCTGACAAAGGAGAGCTGAAAGACAGGGCTTTAAATACTGGGAGAGGTTAGTGGGTAATGCAGCGCAGCTGGCAGAGTAATTAGAGCCAAGCAGAGCAGGGACAGGTGGAGCTAGTTAGGCTGAGTAGAGAGAGAGTGGTGAGCAGAGTGGAAGATAGTGGAAACAAATTAAGGTGGTAACCCGGTGGAGTGAGAGGGCTCATGACAGTAGAGAGAGAGAGAGGACCAACGAGAAGAAAACACATTAACCTGTAGAGAGAGAGAGAGAGGACCAACAAGAAGAAAACACATTCACCTGTAGAGAGAGAGAGAGAGGACCAACAAGAAGAAACACATTCACCTGTAGAGAGAGAGAGGACCAACAAGAGGAAAACACATTCACCTGTAGAGAGAGAGAGAGGACCAACAAGAAGAAAACACATTCACCTGTAGAGAGAGAGAGAGGACCAACGAGAAGAAAACATATTCACCTGTAGAGAGAGAGAGAGAGGACCAACAAGAAGAAAACACATTCACCTGTAGAGAGAGAGAGAGAGGACCAACAAGAAGAAAACACATTCACCTGTAGAGAGAGATAGAGGACCAACAAGAAGAAAACACATTCACCTGTAGAGAGAGAGAGAGAGGACCAACAAGAAGAAAACACATTCACCTGTAGAGAGAGAGAGAGAGAGAGGACCAACAAGAAGAAACACATTCACCTGTATAGAGAGAGAGAGAGAGAGGACCAACAAGAAGAAAACACATTCACCTGTAGAGAGAGAGAGAGAGAGAGAGAGGACCAACAAGAAGAAAACACATTCACCTGTAGAGAGAGAGAGAGGACCAACAAGAAGAAAACACATTCACCTGTAGAGAGAGAGAGAGAGAGGACCAACAATAAGAAAACACATTCATCTGTAGAGAGAGAGAGAGGACCAACAAGAAGAAAACACATTCACCTGTAGAGAGAGAGAGAGGACCAACAAGAAGAAAACACATTCACCTGTAGAGAGAGAGAGAGAGAGGACCAACAATAAGAAAACACATTCATCTGTAGAGAGAGAGAGAGGACCAACAGGAAGAAAACACATTCACCTGTAGAGAGAGAGAGAGAGAGGACCAACAAGAAGAAACACATTCACCTGTATAGAGAGAGAGATAGAGAGAGAGGACCAACAAGAAGAAAACACATTCACCTGTAGAGAGAGAGAGAGAGGACCAACAAGAAGAAACACATTCACCTGTAGAGAGAGAGAGAGAGGACCAACAAGAAGAAAACACATTCACCTGTAGAGAGAGAGAGAGGACCAACAAGAAGAAAACACATTCACCTGTAGAGAGAGAGAGAGAGGACCAACAAGAAGAAAACACATTCACCTGTAGAGAGAGAGAGAGGACCAACAAGAAGAAAACACATTCACCTGTAGAGAGCGAGAGAGGACCAACAAGAAGAAAACACATTCACCTGTAGAGAGAGAGAGAGAGGACCAACAAGAAGAAAACACATTCACCTGTAGAGAGAGAGAGAGGACCAACAAGAAGAAAACACATTCACCTGTAGAGAGAGAGAGAGAGGACCAACAAGAAGAAACACATTCACCTGTAGAGAGAGAGAGGACCAACAAGAGGAAAACACATTCACCTGTAGAGAGAGAGAGAGGACCAACAAGAAGAAAACACATTCACCTGTAGAGAGAGAGAGAGAGGACCAACAAGAAGAAAACCCATTCACCTGTAGAGAGAGAGAGAGAGAGAGAGAGGACCAACAAGAAGAAAACACATTCACCTGTAGAGAGAGAGATAGGACCAACAAGAAGAAAACACATTGACCTGTAGAGAGAGAGAGGACCAACAAGAAGAAAACACATTCACCTGTAGAGAGAGAGAGAGAGAGGACCAACAAGAAGAAAACACATTCACCTGTAGAGAGAGAGAGAGAGAACCAACAAGAAGAAAACACATTCACCTGTAGAGAGAGAGAGAGAGGACCAACAAGAAGAAAACACATTCACCTGTAGAGACAGAGAGAGAGGACCAACAAGAAGAAAACACATTCACCTGTAGAGAGAGAGAGAGGACCAACAAGAAGAAAACACATTCACCTGTAGAGAGAGAGAGGACCAACAAGAAGAAAACACATTCACCTGTAGAGAGAGAGAGAGAGGACCAACAAGAGGAAAACACATTCACTTGTAGAGAGAGAGAGAGGACCAACAAGAAGAAAACACATTCACCTGTAGAGAGAGAGAGAGGACCAACAAGAAGAAAACACATTCACCTGTAGAGAGAGAGAGAGGACCAACAAGAAGAAAACACATTCACCTGTAGAGAGAGGGAGAGAGGACCAACAAGAAGAAAACACATTCACCTGTAGAGAGAGAGAGAGGACCAACAAGAAGAAAACCCATTCACCTGTAGAGAGAGAGAGAGAGGACCAACAAGAAGAAAACCCATTCACCTGTAGAGAGAGAGAGAGAGAGAGGACCAACAAGAAGAAAACACATTCACCTGTAGAGTTAGAGAGAGGACCAACAAGAAGAAAACACATTCACCTGTAGAGAGAGAGAGAGAGGACCAACAAGAAGAAAACACATTGACCTGTAGAGAGAGAGAGGACCAACAAGAAGAAAACACATTCACCTGTAGAGAGAGAGAGAGAGAGGACCAACAAGAAGAAAACACATTCACCTGTAGAGAGAGAGAGAGAGAGGACCAACAAGAAGAAAACACATTCACCTGTAGAGAGAGAGAGAGAGGACCAACAAGAAGAAAACACATTCACCTGTAGAGAGAGAGAGAGAGAGAGGACCAACAAGAAGAAAACACATTCACCTGTAGAGAGAGAGAGGACAAACAAGAAGAAAACACATTCACCTAAATCTACATAAAGACCAAATCACTCACAATGTAATGCTATTAATAAATATCCAGTAATATCTCAATCTGAATACCTGCATCCCAGGCTATCCAACCAACGGTCATGGATAAAGACTACTGATAATGTTGACGCTCACTGCAATGTGGAATGTGGTGACACCAGTACACTAATAGAATGATCTGGTGACACCAGTAGACTAATATAATGATCTGGTGACACCAGTAGACTAATAGAATGATCTGGTGACACCAGTAGACTAATAGAATGATCTGGTGACACCAGTAGACTAATAGAATGATCTGGTGACACCAGTAGACTAATAGAATGCTCTGGTGACACCAGTAGACTAATAGAATGATCTGGTGACACCAGTAGACTAATAGAATGATCTGGTGACACCAGTAGACTAATAGAATGTTCTGGTGATACCAGTAGACTAATAGAATGATCTGGTGACACCAGTAGACTAATAGAAAGATCTGGTGTCACCAGTAGACTAATAGAATGATCTGGTGACACCAGTAGACTAATAGAATGATCTGGTGACACCAGTAGACTAATAGAATGATCTTGTGACATCAGTAGACTAATAGAATGATCTGGTGACACCAGTAAACAAATAGAATACTCTTGTGACACCAGTAAACACATAGAATGCTCTGGTGACACCAGTAGACTAATAGAATGATCTGGTGACACCAGTAGGCTAATAGAATGCTCTGGTGACACCAGTAGACTAATAGAATGATCTGGTTTCACCAGTAGACTAATATAATGATCTGGTGACACCAGTAGGCTAATAGAATGCTCTGGTGACACAAGTAGACTAATAGAATGATCTGGTGTCACCAGTAGACTAATATAATGATCTGGTGACACCAGTAGGCTAATAGAATGCTCTGGTGACACCAGTAGACTAATATAATAATCTGGTGACACCAGTAGACTAATAGAATGATCTGAAGACACCAGTAGACTAATAGAATGATCTGGTGACACCAGTAGGCTAATAGAATGCTCTGGTGACACCAGTAGACTAATAGAATGATCTGCTGTCAGCAGTAGACTAATAGAATGATCTGGTGACACCAGTAGACTAATAGAATGATCTTGTGACATCAGTAGACTAATAGAATGATCTGGTGACACCAGTAAACAAATAGAATACTCTGGTGACACCAGTAAACAAATAGAATGATCTGGTGACACCAGTAAACAAATAGAATACTCTTGTGACACCAGTAATCAAATAGAATGCTCTGGTGACACCAGTAGACTAATAGAATGATCTGGTGACACCAGTAGGCTAATAGAATGCTCTGGTGACACCAGTAGACTAATAGAATGATCTGGTTTCACCAGTAGACTAATATAATGATCTGGTGACACCAGTAGGCTAATAGAATGCTCTGGTGACACCAGTAGACTAATAGAATGATCTGGTGTCACCAGTAGACTAATAGAATGATCTGGTGACACCAGTAGGCGAATAGAATGCTCTGGTGACACCAGTAGACTAATATAATGATCTGGTGACACCAGTAGACTAATAGAATGATCTGAAGACACCAGTAGACTAATAGAATGATCTGGTGACACCAGTAGGCTAATAGAATGCTCTGGTGACACCAGTAGACTAATAGAATGATCTGCTGTCACCAGTAGACTAATAGAATGATCTGGTGACACCAGTAGGCTAATAGAATGCTCTGGTGATACCAGTAGACTAATATAATGATCTGGTGACACCAGTAGACTAATAGAATGATCTGGTGACACCAGTAGACTAATAGAATGATCTGGTGACACCAGTAAACAAATAGAATACTCTGGTGACACCAGTAAACAAATAGAATGCTCTGGTGACACCAGTAGACTAATAGAATGATCTGGTGACACCAGTAGACTAATAGAATGATCTGGTGACACCAGTAAACAAATAGAATACTCTGGTGACACCAGTAAACAAATAGAATGCTCTGGTGACACCAGTAGACTAATATAATGATCTGGTGACGCCAGTAGGCTAATAGAATGCTCTGGTGACACCAGTAGGCTAATAGAATGCTCTGGTGACACCAGTAGACTAATAGAATGATTTGGTGACACCAGTAGACTAATAGAATGATCTGGTGACACCAGTAGACTAATAGAATGATCTGGTAACACCAGTAGACTAATAGAATGATCTGGTGTCACCGGTAGACTAATAGAATGATCTGGTGACACCAGTAAACAAATAGAATACTCTGGTGACACCAGTAAACAAATAGAATGCTCTGGTGACACAATAGAATGATCTGGTGACACCAGTAGACTAATAGAATGATCTGGTGACACCAGTAGACTAATAAAATGATCTGGTGACACCAGTAGACTAATAGAATGATCTGGTGACACCAGTAAACAAATAGAATACTCTTGTGACACCAGTAAACACATAGAATGCTCTGGTGACACCAGTAGACTAATAGAATGATCTGGTGACACCAGTAGGCTAAAAGAATGCTCTGGTGACACCAGTAGACTAATAGAATGATCTGGTTTCACCAGTAGACTAATATAATGATCTGGTGACACCAGTAGGCTAATAGAATGCTCTGGTGACACAAGTAGACTAATAGAATGATCTGGTGTCACCAGTAGACTAATATAATGATCTGGTGACACCAGTAGGCTAATAGAATGCTCTGGTGACACCAGTAGACTAATATAATGATCTGGTGACACCAGTAGACTAATAGAATGATCTGAAGACACCAGTAGACTAATAGAATGATCTGGTGACACCAGTAGGCTAATAGAATGCTCTGGTGACACCAGTAGACTAATAGAATGATCTGCTGTCAGCAGTAGACTAATAGAATGATCTGGTGACACCAGTAGACTAATAGAATGATCTTGTGACATCAGTAGACTAATAGAATGATCTGGTGACACCAGTAAACAAATAGAATACTCTGGTGACACCAGTAAACAAATAGAATGATCTGGTGACACCAGTAAACAAATAGAATACTCTTGTGACACCAGTAATCAAATAGAATGCTCTGGTGACACCAGTAGACTAATAGAATGATCTGGTGACACCAGTAGGCTAATAGAATGCTCTGGTGACACCAGTAGACTAATAGAATGATCTGGTTTCACCAGTAGACTAATATAATGATCTGGTGACACCAGTAGGCTAATAGAATGCTCTGGTGACACCAGTAGACTAATAGAATGATCTGGTGTCACCAGTAGACTAATAGAATGATCTGGTGACACCAGTAGGCGAATAGAATGCTCTGGTGACACCAGTAGACTAATATAATGATCTGGTGACACCAGTAGACTAATAGAATGATCTGAAGACACCAGTAGACTAATAGAATGATCTGGTGACACCAGTAGGCTAATAGAATGCTCTGGTGACACCAGTAGACTAATAGAATGATCTGCTGTCACCAGTAGACTAATAGAATGATCTGGTGACACCAGTAGGCTAATAGAATGCTCTGGTGATACCAGTAGACTAATATAATGATCTGGTGACACCAGTAGACTAATAGAATGATCTGGTGACACCAGTAGACTAATAGAATGATCTGGTGACACCAGTAAACAAATAGAATACTCTGGTGACACCAGTAAACAAATAGAATGCTCTGGTGACACCAGTAGACTAATAGAATGATCTGGTGACACCAGTAGACTAATAGAATGATCTGGTGACACCAGTAAACAAATAGAATACTCTGGTGACACCAGTAAACAAATAGAATGCTCTGGTGACACCAGTAGACTAATATAATGATCTGGTGACGCCAGTAGGCTAATAGAATGCTCTGGTGACACCAGTAGGCTAATAGAATGCTCTGGTGACACCAGTAGACTAATAGAATGATTTGGTGACACCAGTAGACTAATAGAATGATCTGGTGACACCAGTAGACTAATAGAATGATCTGGTAACACCAGTAGACTAATAGAATGATCTGGTGTCACCGGTAGACTAATAGAATGATCTGGTGACACCAGTAAACAAATAGAATACTCTGGTGACACCAGTAAACAAATAGAATGCTCTGGTGACACAATAGAATGATCTGGTGACACCAGTAGACTAATAGAATGATCTGGTGACACCAGTAGACTAATAAAATGATCTGGTGACACCAGTAGACTAATAGAATGATCTGGTGTCACCAGTAAACTAATAGAATGATCTGGTAACACCAGTAGACTAATATAATGATCTGGTGTCACCAGTTGACTAATAGAATGATCTGGTGTCACCAGTAGACTAATAGAATGATCTGGTGACACCAGTAGACTAATAGAATGATCTGGTGACACCAGTAAACAAATAGAATACTCTGGTGACACCAGTAAACAAATAGAATCCTCTGGTGACACCAGTAGACTAATAGAATGATCTGGTGTCACCAGTAGACTAATAGAATGATCTGGTGACACCAGTAGGCTAAAAGAATGCTCTGGTGACACCAGTAGACTAATAGAATGATCTGGTGACACCAGTAGACTAATAGAATGATCTGGTGACACCAGTAAACAAATAGAATACTCTGGTGACACCAGTAAACAAATAGAATGCTCTGGTGACACAATAGAATGATCTGGTGACACCAGTAGACTAATAGAATGATCTGGTGACACCAGTAGACTAATAAAATGATCTGGTGACACCAGTAGACTAATAGAATGATCTGGTGTCACCAGTAAACTAATAGAATGATCTGGTAACACCAGTAGACTAATAGAATGATCTGGTGTCACCAGTTGACTAATAGAATGATCTGGTGTCACCAGTAGACTAATAGAATGATCTGGTGACACCAGTAGACTAATAGAATGATCTGGTGACACCAGTAAACAAATAGAATACTCTGGTGACACCAGTAAACAAATAGAATGCTCTGGTGACACCAGTAGACTAATAGAATTATCTGGTGTCACCAGTAGACTAATAGAATGATCTGGTGACACCAGTAGGCTAAAAGAATGCTCTGGTGACACCAGTAGACTAATAGAATGATCTGGTGACACCAGTAGACTAATAGAATGATCTGGTGACACCAGTAAACAAATAGAATACTCTGGTGACACCAGTAAACAAATAGAATGCTCTGGTGACAACAGTAGGCTAATAGAATGCTCTGGTGACACCAGTAGACTAATAGAATGATCTGGTGTCACCAGTAGACTAATAGAATGATCTGGTGACACCAGTAGGCTAATAGAATGATCTGGTGTCACCAGTTGACTAATATAATGATCTGGTGTCACCAGTAGACTAATAGAATGATCTGGTGACACCAGTAGACTAATAGAATGATCTGGTGACACCAGTAGACTAATAAAATGATCTGGTGACACCAGTAGACTAATAGAATGATCTGGTGTCACCAGTAAACTAATAGAATGATCTGGTAACACCAGTAGACTAATAGAATGATCTGGTGTCACCAGTTGACTAATAGAATGATCTGGTGTCACCAGTAGACTAATAGAATGATCTGGTGACACCAGTAGACTAATAGAATGATCTGGTGACACCAGAAAACAAATAGAATACTCTGGTGACACCAGTAAACAAATAGAATGCTCTGGTGACACAGGTAGACTAATAGAATTATCTGGTGTCACCAGTAGACTAATAGAATGATCTGGTGACACCAGTAGGCTAAAAGAATGCTCTGGTGACACCAGTAGACTAATAGAATGATCTGGTGACACCAGTAGACTAATAGAATGATCTGGTGACACCAGTAAACAAATAGAATACTCTGGTGACACCAGTAAACAAATAGAATGCTCTGGTGACAACAGTAGGCTAATAGAATGCTCTGGTGACACCAGTAGACTAATAGAATGATCTGGTGTCACCAGTAGACTAATATAATGATCTGGTGACACCAGTAGGCTAATAGAATGATCTGGTGTCACCAGTTGACTAATATAATGATCTGGTGTCACCAGTAGACTAATAGAATGATCTGGTGACACCAGTAGACTAATAGAATGATCTGGTGACACCAGTAAACACATAGAATACTCTGGTGACACCAGTAAACAAATAGAATGCTCTGGTGACACCAGTAGACTAATAGAATGATCTGGTGACACCAGTAGACTAATAGAATGATCTGGTGACACCAGTAGACTAATATAATGATCTGGTGACACCAGTAGACTAATAGAATGATCTGCTGTCACCAGTAGACTAATATAATGATCTGGTGTCACCAGTAGACTAACAGAATGATCTGGTGACACCAGTAGACTAATAGAATGATCTGATGACACCAGTAGACTAATAGAATGATCTGGTGACACCAGTAGACTAATAGTATGCTCTGGTGACACCAGTAGACTAATAGAATGATCTGGTGACGCCAGTAGGCTAATAGAATGCTCTGGTGACACCAGTAGACTAATAGAATGATCTGGTGTCACCAGTAGACTAATAGAATGATCTGGTGACACCAGTAGGCTAATAGAATGCTCTGGTGACACCAGTAGACTAATATAATGATCTGGTGACACCAGTAGACTAATAGAATGATCTGAAGACAGCAGTAGACTAATAGAATGATCTGGTGACACCAGTAGGCAAATAGAATGCTCTGGTGACACCAGTAGACTAATAGAATGTTCTGCTGTCACCAGTAGACTAATAGAATGATCTGGTGACACCAGTAGGCTAATATAATGCTCTGGTGATACCAGTAGACTAATATAATGATCTGGTGACACCAGTAGACTAATAGAATGATCTGGTGACACCAGTAGACTAATAGAATGATCTGGTGACACCAGTAAACAAATAGAATACTCTGGTGACACCAGTAAACAAATAGAATGCTCTGGTGACACCAGTAGACTAATAGAATGATCTGGTCACACCAGTAGACTAATAGAATGATCTGGTGACACCAGTAGACTAATATAATGATCTGGTGACACCAGTAGACTAATATAATGATCTGGTGACACCAGTAGACTAATAGAATGATTTGGTGACACCAGTAGACTAATAGAATGATCTGGTGTCACCAGTAGACTAATAGAATGATCTGGTAACACCAGTAGACTAATAGAATTATCTGGTGTCACCGGTAGACTAATATAATGATCTGGTACACCAGTAAACAAATAGAATACTCTGGTGACACCAGTAAACAAAGACGAAAACGCCAAGATCTGGTGACACCAGTAGACTAATAGAATGATCTGGTGACACCAGTAGACTAATATAATGATCTGGTGACACCAGTAGACTAATAGAATGATCTGGTGACACCAGTAGACTAATAAAATGATCTGGTGTCACCAGTAGACTAATAGAATGATATGGTGTCACCAGTAGACTAATAGAATGATCTGGTGACACCAGCAGACTAATAGAATGATCTGATGACACCAGTAGACTAATAGAATGATCTGGTGACACCAGTAGACTAATAGTATGCTCTGGTGACACCAGTAGACTAATAGAATGATCTGGTGACATCAGTAGACTAATAGAATGATCTGGTGACACCAGTAGACTAATATAATGATCTGGTGACATCAGTAGACTAATAGAATGATCTGGTGACATCAGTAGACTAATAGAATGATCTGGTGACATCAGTAGACTAATAGAATGATCTGGTGACATCAGTAGACTAATATAATGATCTGGTGACACCAGTATACTAATAGAATGATCTGGTGACATCAGTAGACTAATAGAATGATCTGGTGACACCAGTAGACTAATAGAATGATCTGGTGACATCAGTAGACTAATAGAATGATCTGGTGACATCAGTAGACTAATAGAATGATCTGGTGACATCAGTAGACTAATAGAATGATCTGGTGACATCAGTAGACTAATATAATGATCTGGTGTCACCAGTAGACTAATATAATGATCTGTTGACACCAGTAGACTAATAGAATGATCTTGTGACACCAGTAGACTAATAGAATGATCTGGTGACACCAGTAGACTAATAGAATGATCTGGTGTCACCAGTAGACTAATATAATGATCTGGTGACACCAGTAGACTAATATAATGATCTGGTGTCACCAGTAGACTAATATAATGGTCTGGTGACACCAGTAGACTAATAGAATGATCTGGTGACACCAGTAGACTAATAGAATGATCTGGTGACACCAGTAGACTAATAGAATGATCTGGTGTCACCAGTAGACTAATAGAATGATCTGGTGACACCAGTAGACTAATAGAATGCTCTGGTGACACCAGTAGACTAATAGAATGATCTGGTGTCACCAGTAGACTAATAGAATGATCTGGTGACACCAGTAGACTAATAGAATGATCTGGTGACACCAGTAGACTAATAGAATGATCTGGTGTCACCAGTAGACTAATAGAATGATCTGGTGACACCAGTAGACTAATAGAATGATCTGGTGACACCAGTAGACTAATAGAATGATCTGGTGACACCAGTAGACTAATAAAATGCTCTGGTGACACCAGTAGACTAATAGAATGATCTGGTAACACCAGTAGACTAATAGAATGTTCTGGTGACACCAGTAGACTAATAGAATGATCTGGTGTCACCACTACCTTCATCCTCCTCTCTCTCCTTACAGCCTTCATCCTCCTCTCTCTCCTTACAGCCTTCATCCTCCTCTCTCTTTTTACTGTCTTCATCCTCCTCTCTCTTTTTACTGTCTTCATCCTCCTCTCTGTCCTTACAGCCTTCATCCTCCTCTCTCTTTACTGCCTTCATCCTCCCAAACCCAGTTTCAGTCCATCCATTAGTTCTACAGCTGGGGTGGAATCATCAGGTGAAGGGTTGGAAGTGATCCACGGCAGCAGGCTCTCAACTGTGGATCTGAAGAACAAACAACAGTCTCTTTCAGAAGGAATGTAAAAGCAATATTTCTCCCCTTCTGTCTTGAATAGCTGGTATGTACTGTATGTATGGTAGTGATCAGAACAGCCAGTAGAATGCTGAGCTTTATCACCCAAGACATACTACTCTGCCTGTCTCTCTGTCTCTCTCTCTGCCTGTCTCTCTGTCTCTCTCTCTGCCTGTCTCTCTGTCTCTCTCTCTGCCTGTCTCTCTGTCTCTCTCTCTGCCTGTCTCTCTGCCTGTCTCTCTGTCTCTCTCTCTGCCTGTCTCTCTGTCTCTCTCTCTGCCTGTCTCTCTGCCTGTCTCTCTGTCTCTCTCTCTGCCTGTCTCTCTGTCTCTCTCTCTGCCAGTCTCTCTGTCTCTCTCTCTGCCTGTCTCTCTGTCTCTCTCTGCCTGTCTCTCTGTCTCTCTCTCTGCCTGTCTCTCTGTCTCTCTCTCTCTCTCTCTCTCTCTCTCTCTCTGCCTGTCTCTGTCTCTCTCTCTGTCTGTCTCTCTCTCTCTCTCTCTCTGCCTGTCTCTCTGTCTCTCTCTCTGCCTGTCTCTCTGTCTCTGTCTCTGTCTCTCTCTCTCTCTCTCTCTCTCTCTCTCTCTCTCTCTCTCTCTCTCTCTCTCTCTCTCTCTCTCTGCCTGTCTCTCTGTCTCTCTCTCTGCTTCTGTTTAAGCCAGTGATCTTATCAGAGGGATTTCTGTTAACTTTAACATTGACGATGCAAGAGTTTATGACCATATCTATGTATCTGTTTTCCTCTGTGATGCTGCAGGACGAACGTACCTGTGAGCCATAGCAGTGAGAGTGTGGTGACCTGTGCTGTGATCATGTCAACATACAGGAAAGAGAGAGGGTCTGAAAGTTAAACTGAAATGCAATATGTTGGCTTATGCTAAAACTACTGTAGATGATACAAGATCTTGGGTGATCAAAAATAATAAATGAGAACGCTCCCTCAGGATACTTACTGATTCACGATCTCTGTTCGCATCACAAATGGCACCCTATTCCCTACATAGGGCACTACCTTTGAACAGGGCCCATAGAGTGCCACTATACAGCCGCTTCTAAATATGTGTGGAGAAACACCTCCTCCTACTGGAGAAATGAGGAAGTGCACCTACACCATCTAAACCAGCCACTTATAACAGTATCATTACCATCTGTTTGATAACAAACGGTTCATAGTAAAGTGTTGTTGAAGTGGTTGAAGACAGGTGCAGGTGTATAGAGCTGTAGTCAGTATTATATGAGAGGATCAGAGAGGGTTTTTGTAGAGGAGAGAGGGTATAGTGAAACACGGTGCTGAACTAGCAGCACAGAAATACACTGCACTGTCTTCAGCTTCTCTCAGTTTGGCAATATGTAGATACACCGTATTCCGAGGTGTACCATCTCCACTCATACTAAAACGCTCTTTAAAGGAATCTTCCATTATTGGACTGGTGAATGTCACATACCCAATGGGTTTCAGAGCAGTGTTTTGGGCTGACTGTTGGTACCACAGTATTGTGTTGTAGGTTGGAATATTGTGGCTGCAGCTGAGCTGAACCTTATCTTCAGGTCTTTTTAGTATTTCAGTAGGAGTCTGGTGAATATTGTCTGTTTGTGACAGCCCTGTGGATGAAAACAGACAATATGAAATATACAGTAGCAATATACTTCAATAGTAAATATATCTTTCATGAGGGACTTAGTACCTGTCACCCATAGTAGTAGAGTTGCTACTTGTATGAGGAGCGTGATCATGTTGATGGTTCTGGAGAGAAGTGTCACATGGACAAGGAGAAAGGGTTTTCAGATAGTCAGAGATGTGTTGTCAGCTAGTGGGAGTGTCAAATGTATACTGCATCCCAAATGGCACCCTATTCCCTTTATAGTGCACTACTTTAGACCAGAGTCCATAGGGGTGAGACCATCTCTTTACATATTATATTTCATCCTATTGAAACTCTGGGGGTTTAGTGCAGCTGTACTTGTTATATTATATCAACACTGGGGGTTTAGTGCAGCTGTACTTGTTATATTATATCAACACTGGGGGTTTAGTGCAGCTGTACTTGTTATATTATATCAACACTGGGGGTTTAGTGCAGCTGTACTTGTTATATTATATCAACACTGGGGGTTTAGTGCAGCTGTACTTGTTATATTATATCAACACTGGGGGTTTAGTGCAGCTGTACTTGTTATATTATATCAACACTGGGGGTTTAGTACAGCTGTACTTGTTATATTATATCAACACTGGGGGTTTAGATACGTGTTTAAATATTAGGCTACATCTAATTCAATTGAAGAAAGCAGAGCGAGAGAAGGAGAGAGAGAGAGACTGCCAGTTCCTTAATGTTTTTTTAATAATAGAGCCAATGGCTTCATTAAAGTACTGCCGGTCTCCTCTCTCTCCTGCTCTCTCTGTTTTCTCCTATTGAATTCAATATACAACCTTCTGTGTTTGTCAAAGAACGATGCTGGGACTAGTTTATGTGGATGGGGATAGATTTCCAGGGTTGTGTTTCGTTGCCGAGAGCGTATGTGTATCTTTCTGCCAGGAAGTGACAGGCCTTTCAGCTAATGAAATAAGCGGGAGATAGGCGGGACTTTCCAGCCTTCAGTCCAGTGGCTATGTAATGTAATCTGACACCAGAGACACTTGAAGTGGTGGAAAAAGTATCCAATTGTCATACTTCAGTAAAAGTAAAGATACCTTAATTGAAATTGACTCAAGTAAAAGTGAAAGTCACCCATTAAAATACTACTTGAGTAAAAGTCTAAATGTATTTGTTTTTTATATATACTTAAGTATCAAAAGTAAATGTAATTGCTAAAATATACTTAAGAATCAAAAGTTAAAGCACAAGTATAAATAATTTCAAATTCCTTACATTAAGCCAAATTCACGGCATAATTTTCTTGATTTTATAACATTTACGGATAGCCAGGGGCACGTTCCAACACTCAGACATCATTTACAAATGAATCATGTGTGTTTAGTGAGTCCACCAGATCAGAGGCAGTAGGGAGGACCAGGGATGTTTTCTTGATCAGTGTGTGAATTGAACCATTTTGCCATGTAATAATAATAGTAATATGACACCAGAGTCACTCATTACTACAGCTCATAAACTCACTAGCTGGGCTGAAGAGAATGAGATTCAGAAGCGGATAAACATTGATAAAACTATTAAAATACACAGACAGTCCCCGAATTGACCTTTATTGTAATTCATGATGACTTGTGTTTAGTAAAAAGCACTGTATAAATGTCCAGTAGATAGCTATTGCCTTACCTATGTGGTATTAAAGCCAATCTAATGACTTGTTAGGCTATATATTGCAAGTAGACTAGTGTGTAAATATTCCCCCGAATCCCCCTTAACTAATTAGCCTACTATAGAAGGTATTAAATATATTTTTGTCAATTATTTTGGGTATATATTTTTTGTCCATATATTCTGTTTATTATAGCAGCACCTATGTGTTATAAAAGCCAATCTAAAGACTTGTTATTGCTAGTAAACTAGTGTCTAAATATTTCCCCGAATCCCCCTTCCCTAATTATTTAATGTATTTATTTACCTTTATGTATTGAGGGGAGCCCAATTGAGACCAGTGTCTGATTTGCAATGGTTCCCTGACGACAAAAATTCCAACAACACAACAACCAAAAGATATAAACTACAAGACAGCTATAAAGACGTTACATCCGGTTATTACTACAAGTTATAATAGTCAATTGAAACAATTGCACACTTCAGTAAACTCCTTTAACAACACTAAAGGGGGATTTACCAAATTTTGTGGAGACAAGCGGTGCCTCGAGAGTTAAAGAACCCTGTGAACGTATCTCATGTTTTTATATTTCAACAGGGAAGTGAGGTATGTTGGAAGCTTCTGGAGCAGAGCTTTGTAAACAAGAAGGGAGTAATGATGTGATCTATGGAAATGGTGTCACCATTGGCAAGAACTGTCAGGAAAGTCGACTGCACAATCTGCTTCGATGAGAGAGCCATCCAGTGAGTGAATATGTAGCCCATCTGAGAAATGTTTTAGTGAATTAGAGAACAACACATATTTTGTTTTGTTTTAAATCAACAAGGGCTTTCTGTGGTGCAACACAATCAGATTGCAGCTCTAACATACAGTGCCTTCAGAAAAGTATTTTTCCACATTTTGTTGTGCTATAACCTGAATTTAAAACGAATTACATTTAGATTTTTTTGTTACCCCGTAATATCAAATTGGAATTATGTTTTTTTTGAATTTCTTTGAAATTAAATACAAACTTTAGGCTAAAATGTTATTATGGCATGCCTAAATAAGTTCAGGAATATAAATCTGCTGAACAAGTCACATAATAAGTTGCATGGAGTCACTCGGTGTGCAATAATAGTGTTTAACATGATTTTGTTCTCTGTAACCCACACATACAATTATATGTAAGGTCCCTCAGTCGAGCAGTGAATTTCAAACACAGATTCAACCACAAAGACCAGGGAGGTTTTCCAATGCCTCGCGAACAGACATTGAATATCCCTTTGGGCATGGTGAAGTTATTAATTACACTTTGGATGGTGTATCAATATACCCAGTCACTACAAAGATGCAGGTGTCCTTCCTAACTCAGTTGCCGGAGAGGAAAGAAACCACTCAGGGAATTCACAATGAGGCCAATGGTGACTTTAAAACAGTTTCAGAGTTTAATGGCTGTGATAGGAGAAAACTAATATTTTAGTTACTCCACAATACTAACCTAATTGATGGAGTGAAAAGAAGGAAGCCTGTACAGAATAAAAACTGTTCCAAAACATGCATCCTGTTTGCAACAAGGCAAACAAAACCAACAGCCTTACAGTGAAATGCTTACTTACAAGCCCTTAACCAACAATGCAGTTTTAAGAAAAATAGGTGTTAAGCAATAGATGAGTAAAGAATAAAAGCAGTAAAATAACAGTAGAGAGGTTATATACAGGAAGTACCGGTACAGAGTCAATATGAAATAACAGTAGGGAGGCTATATACAGGAAGTACCTGTACAGAGTCAATGGGAAATAACAGTAGAGAGGCTATATACAGGGGGTACCGGTACAGAGTCAATGGGAAATAACAGTAGAGAGGCTATATACAGGGGGTACCGGTACAGAGTCAATGGGAAATAACAGTAGAGAGGCTATATACAGGGGGTGCCGGTACAGAGTCAATGGGAAATAACAGTAGAGAGGCTATATACAGGGGGTGCCGGTACAGAGTCAATGGGAAATAACAGTAGAGAGGCTATATACAGGGGGTGCCGGTACAGAGTCAATGTGAAATAACAGTAGAGAGGCTATATACAGGGGGTACCGGTACAGAGTCAATGGGAAATAACAGTAGGGAGGTTATGTACAGGGGGTGCCGGTACAGAGTCAATGTACGGGGGCACCGGTTAGTTGACGTAATTGAGGTAATATGTACAGTACCAGTTAAAAGTTTGGACAGACCTACTCATTCAAGGGTTTTTCTTTATTTGTACTATTTTCTACTATCGTATCTGAAGATTATGCCTTTGTTAAATGTTTTTCATGAAGAAATGGAATGTTGTTTGTTAGTATCAAGAGGGAATGTTTTGGGTGTGACGTCACATACAACAAGACCGGAAGTGTGTTGTAGACACGGGGATTGGACAGTAGAGGGAGCCACTCACATCTCGGAAGGTTATATATAAGGGGGGAACCACGACGGAGGGGCAGAGCGAGCAGCCATTCGGAGGCGTCGCTCCCCGGGTGTCATGTCACCTGTCATTTATGCTGTAACCTCGTGATTTTAATAAAAGCCTCTAACACGATGCAGCATAACGGACTCTTTGTTGACAGCAATAATGGCCACCATTCATCCGATACGACACTACATTGTACAATAAATAGTGAAGACATCAAAACTATGAAATAACACATATGGAATCATGTAGTAACCAAAAAAGTGTTAAACAAATCAAAATATATTTTAGATTTTAGATTCTTCAAAGTAGCCACCCTTTGCCTTGATGACAGCTTTGTACACTCTTGGCATTCTCTCAACCAGCTTCATGAGGTAGTCACCTGGAATGCATTTCAATGAACAGGGGTGCCTTCTTAAAAGTTAATTTGAGGAATGTATTTCCTTCTTAATGTATTTGAGCCAATCAGTTGTGTTGTTACAAGGTAGGGGTGAGCCATGACCAGCCTTTCAAAGCACTTCATGGCTACAGACGTGAGTGCTACGGGTCTGTAGTCATTTATGCAGGTTACCTTAGTGTTCTTGGGCACAAGGACTATGGTGGTCTACTTGAAACATGTTGGTATTACAGACTCAGTCAGGGACAGGTTGAAAATGTCAGTGAAGACACCTGCCAGTTGGTCAGCGCATGCTCGGAGTACACGTCCTGGTAATCAGTCTGGCCCTGCGGCCTTGTGAATGTTGACCTGTTTAAAGGTCTTACTCACATCGGCTATGGAGAGCGTGATCACACAGTCGTCCGGAACAGCTGATGCTCTCATGCATGCTTCAGTGTTGCTTGCCTCGAAGCGAGCATAGAAGTGATTTAGCTCGACTGATATGAAATTAAATGTACCTTTCAGCAGGACAATAACCTAAAACACAAGGCCAAATCTACACTGGAGTTGCTTTGCTTACTTACAGTGAATGTTCCTGAGAAGCCACGTTACAGTTTTGACCTAAATCTGCAAGAAAATCTATGGCAAGACCTGAAAATGGTTGTCTAGCATTGATTATCAAACAATTTGACAGAGCTTGAAGAATTTTGAAAATAATAATGGGCAGGTGTGGAAGCTTTTAGAGACATTCCCAGAAAGATTCACAGCTGTAATTGCTGCCAAAGGTTATTCTACAAAGTATTGATTCAGGGGTGTGAATAGTTGTGTAAATGAGATATTTCTGTATATCATTATCAATTCATTTGCAAAAATGTCAAATAACATGTTTTCACTTTGTCATTATGTTGTATTGTGTGTAGATGGGTGAGAAAAATATATATTTAGTCAATTTTTAATTCAGGCTTTAACACAACAAAATGCGGAAGAAGTCATGGGGTATTAATATTTTTGCAAGGCATAGCTTGGTCAACAGTTAATATGACAGGATTTAATACGTAGACCAATATTATTTATATAAATAGTAAAGAGAACAGGTCCCAATACTGGGAGTTGGTCAGGGATTCTAGTACCTTGGCTAGAGAAGAAAACTTGGAGATTGGCCGGGTAATTATCTAAATCAGAAGAATATCCACCTTCATGTGGGATAACACCAGTAGCAATTGTCAACTTAAAAATACAGGTTAAAGGTTCAACAGTGAGTGGGGCAGAGAGCTGTAACAAGAAGGGGTCAAAGGTGAATCAGCCCCTGTGGATTTTTTTTTTTTACATTGATCTTTAGCAAGGCACTTAATACATCATAGACATCAAATGGTACAATCTGTTCTGAGGTGACTAAAGGACTCCCTCTAGTGGAATGAGATGCATTTTCAGAGACTTTCATTTCAAATAGGTGGCCAGCTGAAGCAAAATGGTTCTTAAAAGCACTACACATTTCTAATGTGTCTAGTATGGGACCAGAAGCTGTCAGATCCTGCTGGGGAAATGAGTGGGTGGAGTTTTGTTTCAAAGATATGACCACTTTCCAGAAAATAGCTTGATTACCACCACTCTCCGATACACAATTCAAGGAAAATGTTGATTTTGCTTTTCTTACCAGAGATAGACATCTACAGTGGGGGAAAAAAGTATTTAGTCAGCCACCAATTGTGCAAGTTCTCCCACTTAAAAAGATGAGAGAGGCCTGTAATTTACATCATAGGTACACGTCAACTATGACAGACAAAATGAGAAAAAAAGAATCCAGAAAATCACATTGTAGGATTTTTAATGAATGTATTTGCAAATTATGGTGTAAAATAAGTATTTGGTCAATACCAAAAGTTTCTCAATATTTTGTTATATACCCTTTGTTGGCAATGACACAGGTCAAACGTTTTCTGTAAGTCTTCACAAGGTTTTCACACACTGTTGCTGGTATTTTGGCCCATTCCTTCATGCAGATCTCCTCTAGAGCAGTGATGTTTTGGGGCTGTCGCTGGGCAACACAGACTTTCAACTCCCTCCAAAGATTTTCTATGGGGTTGAGATCTGGAGACTGGCTAGGCCACTCCAGGACCTTGAAATGCTTCTTACGAAGCCACTCCTTCGTTGCCCGGGCGGTGTGTTTGTGATCGTTGTCATGCAGAAAAACCCAGCCACGTTTCATCTTCAATGCCCTTGCAGATGGAAGGAGGTTTTCACTCAAAATCTCACAATACATGGTCCCATTCATTCTTTCCTTTACACGGATCAGTCGTCCTGGTCCCTTTGCAGAAAAACAGCCCCAAAGCATGATGTTTCCACCCCCATGCTTCACTTTGGATGCAACTCAGCATTCTTTGTCCTCAAAACACGACGAGTTGAGTTTTTACCAAAAAGTTCTATTTTGGTTTCATCTGACCATATGACATTCTCCCAATCCTCTTCTGGATCATCCAAATGCACTCTAGCAAACTTCAGACGGGCCTGGACATGTACTGGCTTCAGGGACGGCCTTTCAATAGGGCGATATGGGCGACGCACTGCCAAACGGGAAAAGGAAGGGATTTTTTTTCTAATCAATTATATCACGGCAACAGTAGTTATCAGTGTTCACGTCTGATCTGCCAGCCACTAAATGTCAAATCAGGCTAAAGTCGTGCTTCAAATGGCCCCGCCCGTTTTTGGGGCGATTTCAGTCAAGTTGAAAATCGCCCAGAAGTCTCTCATAGCCTGTCATGTAAAATCTATTTTTTTCAAATTTCAAAGCTTTCAATACATTCTCTATGGGTGTCTGTGGGCATGCACTTACGCGCTTTCGTCATACGTGACGTAACGTTGAACGTAACTAAGACAATGGCGGCTAGAAGCGTCTATGTTGTGACCTGCAGTGTGGCGTTATTTTATGTTTTTAATTTGTAGACTTAGTTTACAAACATTCTGCCAACCATGGATTTCCAGTGGTTGGTTTTGGACTGATCTTGTTGATCGTGTACATACCCGCAACGAACGGACTAAATAATGAAAACGCTGCTGGCAACGGAATCCCAATACAGCTGGGAGACTTAGCTGGATGACAGAGTCCCGGACAGAGAAGTGGAGGCGGCCGGCTTCACCCTGGTCAGAGCGGACCGCGATCCTGGTAAGAGAGCGACTCTGTACCCCGACATTGAACTGCTTTCTGTGTCATTGCGACCTTACTATCAATTCAATTCAATTTAAGGGCTTTATTGGCATGGGAAACGTGTGTTAACATTGCCAAAGCAAGGGAAGTAGATAGTAAACAAAAGTGAAATAAACAATAAATATTAACAGTAAACATTACACTCAGAAGTTTCAAAAGAATAAAGACATTTCAAATGTCATATTATGTATATATACAGTGTTGTTACAATGTGCAAATAGTTAAAGTACAAATGGGAAAATAAATGAACATAAATATGGGTTGTATTTACAATGGTGTTTGTTCTTCACTGGTTGCCCTTTTCTTGTGGCAACAGGTCACAAATCTTGCAGCTGTGATGGCACACTGTGGTTTTTCACCCAGTAGATAAGGGAGTTTATCAAAATTGGGTTTGTTTTCGAATTCTTTGTGGATCGCTGTAATCTGAGGGAAATATGTGTCTCTAATATGGTCATACATTTGGCAGGAGGTTAGGAAGTGCAGCTCAGTTTCCACCTCATTTTGTGGGCAGTGTGCACATAGCCTGTCTTCTCTTGAGAGCCAGGTCTGCCTACGGCGGCCTTTCTCAATAGCAAGGCTATGGTCACTGAGTCTGTACATAGTCAAAGCTTTCCTTAAGTTTGGGTCAGTCACAGTGGTCAGGTATTCTGCCACTGTGTACTCTCTGTTTAGGGCCAAATAGCATTCTAGTTTGCTCTGTTTTTTTGTTTGTTCTTTCCAATGTGTCAAGTAATTCTCTTTTTGTTTTCTCATGATTTGGTTGGGTCTAATTGTGTTGTTGTTGTTGTTGTTGTCCTGGGGCTGTGTGGGGTCTGTTTGTGTTTGTGAACAGAGGCCCAGGACAAGCTTACTTAGGGGACTCTTCTCCAATTTCATCTCTCTGTAGGTGATGGCTTTGTTATGGAAGGTTTGGGAATCGCTTCCTTTTAAGTGGTTACTATCTGCCCCGTGAGTTCCCCCAATTGTTTGTTACCGTTGTGTACTGTTGATAATCACAAGTTTACTGGAGAACTGAGACCAAGTAGAGACTTTGGACAGGGTGGATATGGTATAATAAAGGCAGTTTATTCAGAGGTAAAGATATCTGGAATCGCGTGCACGGACTCGTTCGTGCACGCGAGTAAAGTAAAAGTGTCCTGTCTTAGGTCAGCTAGGATCACCACTCCTTGGCCACCTGCTGACAAGGCTGACAAGATAGGACTCTTTTGTCCATTGTTATAGGATAGGAACAGCATTGATTGAAAACAAACGCCCAACACAAAATGGGTCATGCACAAGATTTTAGTCAGACCAAGCTATAACATTATATATTTACTACGACAGTACATTCAACCAAAAGCTAATATAACAAAGGCATCAGAGATTATTTATAATCTGTCACAGAAACTGGAATCCATCTCCCCAGATCAGTCAATAAATGCTTCTGGTATTGACTTATATGCTGCCCCTGTCTTCATGTTGTTGCTGGACATATCTTTTTTAAAATGTGTGTAGGTCACCTAAATCATCAGAAAAATTGCCCCTCCTGAGAATTTTTTCAGGAGCCGCCACTGACTGGCTTAAGCAGGGGTACACGTCTGGCACTGCAGGATTTGACTCCCTGGCGGCGTAGTGTGTTACTGATGGTAGGCTTTGTTACTTTGGTCCCAGCTCTCTGCAGGTCATTCACTAGGTCCCCCCGTGTGGTTCTGGGATTTTTGCTCACCGTTCTTGTGATCATTTTGACCCCACGGGGTGAGATCTTGCGTGGCGCCCCAGATCGAGGGAGATTATCAGTGGTCTTGTATGTCTTCCATTTCCTAATAATTGCTCCCACAGTTGATTTATTCAAACCAAGCTGCTTACCTATTGCAGATTCAGTCTTCCCAGCCTGGTGCAGGTCTACAATTTTGTTTCTGGTGTACTTTGACAGCTCTTTGGTCTTGGCCATAGTGGAGTTTGGAGTGTGACTGTTTGAGATTGTGGACAGGTGTCTTTTATACTGATTACAAGTTCAAACAGGTGCCATTAATACAGGTAACGAGTGGAGGACAGAGGAGCCTCTTAAAGAAGAAGTTACAGGTCTGTGAGAGCCAGAAATCTTGCTTGTTTGTAGGTGACCAAATACTTATTTTCCACCATAATTTGCAAATAAATTCATTAAAAATCCTACAATGTGATTTTCTGGAGAAGAAAAATCTCAATTTGTCTGTCATAGTTGACGTGTACCTATGATGAAAATTACAGGCCTCTCTCATCTTTTTAAGTGGGAGAACTTGCACAATTGGTGGCTGACTAAATACTTTTTTTCCCCACTGTATTTCTCAAATGTATGAAGGACTGACAATCAGACGTAGAATCAGCCAGTCTAGCACTAGACCAAGCTCCATTTCTTTCCTGTAATTTCTCAGTCAATTCATGCGTGAACCAAGGATGAGATTTGCCTTTTATCCTTAACCTTTTGTACGGTGCATGTTTATCTGTAACAGAGTTAAACAGTGAAATAAAACAATTAAGGGCATGATCTGAGTCGGTGATAGTTGACACAACCCACCAGTCACTCAACCCCAGTTCAGACATAACATTTGCATTTTTTATAATAATATCTAAGAGAGTAGATTTTTCAGGGTGTTTCAAGTTGAGGCGAGTTGGTTTAGTTATCAGCAGAGTTAGATTTAGCTCTGTACAAATACATTTCAGCGTATCAGATACTGGCATCAACCAATCCAGATTAATATCACCCACTACGAATAATTCAGATTTAGCATACATTTTTACATTTTACATTTTAGTCATTTAGCAGACGCTCTTATCCAGAGCGACTTACAGTTAGCACATACATTATTTTATCGAACCCACAACCCTGGCGTTGCAAATGCCATGCTCTACCAACTGAGCTACATCCCCTGCCGGCCATTCCCTCCCCTACCCTGGACGACGCTGGGACAATTGTGCGCCACCCCATGGGTCTCCCGGTCGCGGCCGGCTACGACAGAGCCTGGATTCGAACCAGGATCTCTAGTGGCACAGCTAGCACTGCGATGCAGTGCCTTAGACCACTGCGCCACTCGGGAGACGTAGCATAGTTAGCATAGTTAGACAGCAGGTCAGACAATTTGCTAAGACCACATCAGGGGCCGCTTGTCTCCCACTAACGTTAGTTGAGCATTAACACCAAGGCCCACATTTAGGACAAGACATTGAAGTTGATTGGGGACACACAGTAACATGCAAGTTGTTCTTTATGAATATGGCGACTCCCCCCCATCTCTGCCAGCTCTGTCAGATCTGTATATGGCGACTCCCCCCCATCTCTGCCAGCTCTGTCAGATCTGTATCCATTCAGAGACACTTCAGTCAGGCACAGACTTTTATAACCAAGTCTCAGTAATCATCTAAATGTCCTCGTTAGTTTGAGAAGCCAGAATAACAAGGACTGAAATACCATCACTTTTTTTTTTTTTACCTTTTCAATGTTAGCACTCAGCATCCAAGCTCCTGTCCTGTTCGGGTGCAGGCCGTCCCTTTTAAGGAAATACGGTTGCTCCCAAAACAGATTTTCAATATAAAGCATCTCAATAGGAAAATAGTCATTTTATACAATGTAGAAACGTAATATTACAGAAATGACTTTGTAATTTAATTGACAGGTATTCCTATCAACCTTTGATATTTTATAATAACTCATGTCTTCACAGTGTTACATATTAGTATCTAGGACACAACAATGTGCTTCAAAAGTAGCTAGAATTCACATAGGCCCAATACGGGCTGTATATCAATCAATAAAAAGTTGAACAATGTTGATTTAGAGCTCTGTCCACATGGTTTTGTTGAGCTGTAGCTCCACCTACAGGAAAGACATGATATCATACCACACTGTATCATGTTCTCCTGTATATCAGAGGGAACCTTCCCTTCCTGTTAGGCAAGCTGGTGAGTGTTTTGGCATTGAATCAGAGTCAGTTACAGTGTGATGTTAATGCAGGTGTGATTAGTCTACCGTACACCAGGGATGAGGTTTTGGTAGAGCAGAGAGGGAGATCTGATGCACTGTGTAAACTAGCGGCACAGTAATACACAGCACTGCTATCTGGAGTTAGTTGATTGATGGTTAAGGTGCTGGTACCACCTGCATTAGCATCTCCTTCTATATCAAATCCAGCCTCAGGATATCCAGTTTTCCCATACAGGTATCCTAAAAGGACTAATTCTCTGTAGTTGGATTGCTTGTACCAGAGGATGCGATCATAGCCTGATATATTATGTGAACACTCCATCTTAGGCGACTCTCCCTGTTTTTTGTACAGGGCTGCAGGACTCTGGTGAACCTGGTTGCTGGGAGAAGAACCTGGAGATAGATAGATAGAGAGAGAGAGAGAGAGAGAGAGAGAGAGAGAGAGAGAGAGAGAGAGAGAGAGAGAGAGAGAGAGAGAGAGAGAGAGAGAGAGAGAGAGAGAGAGAGAGAGAGAGAGAGAGAGAGAGAGAGAGAGAGAGAGAGAGAGAGAGAGAGAGTTGAAACAACAGATGAAGAAATATATTCACCTGAAACATAAAACCCAATCAAATGAGGATATTAGTAGTTGATGAAATCAATGATCTGAATACCTGCAGCCCAGGCTGTGTAACCAATGGTTATGGAGATAAGAATTCTGATCATGTTGACTCTCTGTTAAGGAGACAGAAAGAAAGAGACAGACAAACCACTCCACATGAATTAGAGAGGGCTTCTCATCAACTCATCTCAGTGATCTTACAGAGAGGGATGCTGCCTCCTTATGAGAACATCAAAAGCATCAGAGACCTGAGATGAACCCTACAGGAGGAGTCTATGTGGGACAGGAAGCAGGTTGTCGTAGAGCAGAGAGGGAGATCTGATGAACTGCTATCTGGAGTTAATTTAAAAGCTCTTAGTGACTTACCCAGAAAGACTCACAGCTGTTATCGCTGCCAGAGGTGATTATAAAATGTATTGACTCACGCACTGCTATCTGGAGTTAGTTGATTGATGGTTAAGGTGCTGGGGTTAGAATACGGAACCAATGTCATGGTTAACCCAGCTTCAGGAAATGTTGTATTCCCAAACACGTATCCTAAAAACAGTCATTTGCTGTTGTTGGGTTGTATATACCAGGGCATGACATCATAGACTGGTATAATGCTAAATGACTAAAATGTAAATGTAAAAATGTATAAGATGTGAACACCATCTAAGCCGACTCTCCCTGATTCACCTGTAGAGAGAGAGAGAGGACCAACAAGAAGAAAACACATTCACCTGTAGAGAGAGAGAGAGGACCAACAAGAAGAAAACACATTCACCTGTAGAGAGAGAGAGAGAGAGGACCAACAAGAAGAAAACACATTCACCTGTAGAGAGAGAGAGAGAGGACCAACAAGAAGAAAACACATTCACCTGTAGAGAGAGAGAGAGAGAGGACCAACAAGAAGAAAACACATTCACCTGTAGAGAGAGAGAGAGGACCAATAAGAAGAAAACACATTCACCTGTAGAGAGAGAGAGAGAGAGGACCAATAAGAAGAAAACACATTCACCTGTAGAGAGAGAGAGAGAGGACCAACAAGAAGAAACACATTCACCTGTAGAGAGAGAGAGAGAGAGGACCAACAAGAAGAAAACACATTCACCTGTAGAGAGATAGAGAGAGAGGACCAATAAGAAGAAACCACATTCACCTGTAGAGAGAGAGAGAGAGAACCAACAAGAAGAAAACACATTCACCTGTAGAGAGAGAGAGAGGACCAACAAGAAGAAAACACATTCACCTGCATAGAATGATCTGGTGACACCAGTAGACTAATAGAATGATCTGGTCACACCAGTAGACTAATAGAATGATCTGGTGACACCAGTAGACTAATATAATGACCTGGTGACACCAGTAGACTAATAGAATGATCTGGTGACACCAGTAGACTAATATAATGACCTGGTGACACCAGTAGACTAATAGAATGATCTGGTGACACCAGTAGACTAATAGAATGATCTGGTGACACCAGTAGACTAATAGAATGATCTGGTGTCACCAGTAGACTAATAGAATGCTCTGGTGACACCAGTAGACTAATAGAATGATCTGGTGTCACCAGTAGACTAATAGAATGCTCTGGTGACACCAGTAGACTAATAGAATGATCTGGTGACACCAGTAGACTAATATAATGATCTGGGGACACCAGTAGACTAATAGAATGATCTGGTGACACCAGTACACTAATAGAATGATCTGGTGACACCAGTAGACTAATATAATGATCTGGTGACACCAGTAGACTAATAGAATGATCTGGTGACACCAGTAGACTAATATAATGATCTGGTGACATCAGTAGACTAATAGAATGATCTGGTGACACGAGTAGACTAATAGAATGAACTGGTGACACCAGTAGACTAATAGAATGTTCTGGTGACACCAGTAGACTAATAGAATGTTCTGGTGACATCATTAGTCTAATATAATGATCTGGTGACACCAGTAGACTATTAGAATGATCTGGTGACACCAGTAGACTAATATAATGATCTGGTGTCACCAGTAGACTAATCTAATGATCTGGGGACACCAGTAGACTAATAAAATGATCTGGTGACACCAGTAGACTAATAAAATGATCTGGTGACACCAGTACACTAATAGAATACTCTGGTGACACCAGTAAACAAATAGAATGCTCTGGTAACACCAGTAGACTAATAAAATGATCAGGTGACACCTGTAGGTCAATATATTTTCTGGTGTCACCAGTAGACTAATAAAATGCTCTGGTGATACCAGTAGGCTAATAGAATGATCTGGTGACACCTGTAGGTCAATATATATTCTGGTGACACCAGTAGACTAATAGAATGATCTGGTGACACCAGTAGACTAATAGAATGCTCTGGTGACACCAGTAGATTAATAGAATGATCTGGTGACACCAGTAGACTAATATAATGATCTGGTGACACCAGTAGACTAATGGAATGATCTGATGACACCAGTAGACTAATAAAATGATCTGGTGTCACCAGTAGACTAATAGAATGATCTGGTGACACCAGTAGACTAATAGAATGATCTGGTGACACCAGTAGACTAATAGAATGATCTGGTGTCACCAGTAGACTAATAGAATGATCTGGTGACACCAGTAGACTAATAGAATGATCTGGTGACACCAGTAGACTAATAGAATGATCTGGTGATACCAGTAGGCTAATAGAATGATCTGGTGACACCTGTAGGTCAATATATATTCTGGTGACACCAGTAGACTAATAGAATGATCTGGTGACACCAGTAGACTAATATAATTATCTGGTGACACCAGTAGACTAATAGAATGATCTGGTGATACCAGTAGATTAATTGAATGCTCAGGTGACACCATTAGACTAATAGAATGCTCTGGTGACACCAGTAGACTAATATAATGTTCTGGTGACACCAGTAGACTAATAGAATGCTCTGGTGACACCAGTAGACTAATAGAATGATCTGGTGACACCAGTAGACTAATATAATGATCTGGTGACACCAGTAGACTAATAGAATGATCTGGTGACACCAGTAGACTAAATGAATGCTCTGGTGACACCAGTAGACTAATAGAATGATCTGGTGACACCAGTAGACTAATAGAATGAACGGGTGACACCTGTATACTAATATAATGATCTGGTGACACCAGTAGACTAATATAATGATCTGGTGACACCAGTAGACTAATAGAATGATCTGGTGATACCAGTAGGCTAATAGAATGATCTGGTGACACCAGTAGACTAATAGAATGTTCTGGTGAAACCAGTAGACTAATAGAATGATCTGGTGTCACCAGTAGCCTAATAGAATGCTCTGGTGACAACAGTAGACTAATATAATGATCTGGTGACACCAGTAGGCTAATATATTGATCTGGTGACACCAGTAGACTAATAGAATTATCTGGTGTCACCAGTAGACTAATATAATGATCTGGTGTCACCAGTAGACTAATAAAATGATCTGGTGATACCACAAGGCTAATAGAATGATCTGGTGACACCTGTAGGTCAATATATTTTCAGGTGACACCAGTAGACTAATAGAATGTTCTGGTGACACCATTAGTCTAATATAATGATCTGGTGATACCAGTAGGCTAATATAATGATCTGGTGACACCAGTAGACTAATAGAATGATCTGGTTACACCAGTAGACTAATAGAATGCTCTGGTGACACCAGTAGACTAATAGAATGATCTGGTGACACCAGTAGACTAATATAATGACCTGGTGACACCAGTAGACTAATAGAATGATCTGGTGTCACCAGTAGACTAATAGAATGATCTGGTGACACCAGTAGACTAATAGAATGATCTGGTGTCACCAGTAGACTAATAGAATGCTCTGGTGACACCAGTAGACTAATAGAATGATCTGGTGTCACCAGTAGACTAATAGAATGCTCTGGTGACACCAGTAGACTAATAAAATGATCTGGTGACACCAGTACACTAATAGAATACTCTGGTGACACCAGTAAACAAATAGAATGCTCTGGTAACACCAGTAGACTAATAAAATGATCAGGTGACACCTGTAGGTCAATATATTTTCTGGTGTCACCAGTAGACTAATAAAATGCTCTGGTGATACCAGTAGGCTAATAGAATGATCTGGTGACACCTGTAGGTCAATATATATTCTGGTGACACCATTATAGACTAATAAGATTGATCTGGTGACACCAGTAGACTAATAGAATGCTCTGGTGACACCAGTAGACTAATAGAATGATCTGGTGACACCAGTAGACTAATATAATGATCTGGTGACACCAGTAGACTAATGGAATGATCTGATGACACCAGTAGACTAATAAAATGATCTGGTGTCACCAGTATACTAATAGAATGATCTGATGACACCAGTAGACTAATAGAATGATCTGGTGACACCAGTAGACTAATAGAATGATCTGGTGTCACCAGTAGACTAATAGAATGATCTGGTGACACCAGTAGACTAATAGAATGATCTGGTGACACCAGTAGACTAATAGAATGATCTGGTGATACCAGTAGGCTAATAGAATGATCTGGTGACACCTGTAGGTCAATATATATTCTGGTGACACCAGTAGACTAATAGAATGATCTGGTGACACCAGTAGACTAATATAATTATCTGGTGACACCAGTAGACTAATAGAATGATCTGGTGATACCAGTAGATTAATTGAATGCTCAGGTGACACCATTAGACTATTAGAATGCTCTGGTGACACCAGTAGACTAATATAATGTTCTGGTGACACCAGTAGACTAATAGAATGCTCTGGTGACACCAGTAGACTAATAGAATGATCTGGTGACACCAGTAGACTAATATAATGATCTGGTGACACCAGTAGACTAATAGAATGATCTGGTGACACCAGTAGACTAAATGAATGCTCTGGTGACACCAGTAGACTAATAGAATGATCTGGTGACACCAGTAGACTAATAGAATGAACGGGTGACACCTGTATACTAATATAATGATCTGGTGACACCAGTAGACTAATATAATGATCTGGTGACACCAGTAGACTAATAGAATGATCTGGTGATACCAGTAGGCTAATAGAATGATCTGGTGACACCAGTAGACTAATAGAATGTTCTGGTGAAACCAGTAGACTAATAGAATGATCTGGTGTCACCAGTAGCCTAATAGAATGCTCTGGTGACAACAGTAGACTAATATAATGATCTGGTGACACCAGTAGGCTAATATATTGATCTGGTGACACCAGTAGACTAATAGAATTATCTGGTGTCACCAGTAGACTAATATAATGATCTGGTGTCACCAGTAGACTAATAAAATGATCTGGTGATACCACAAGGCTAATAGAATGATCTGGTGACACCTGTAGGTCAATATATTTTCAGGTGACACCAGTAGACTAATAGAATGTTCTGGTGACACCATTAGTCTAATATAATGATCTGGTGATACCAGTAGGCTAATATAATGATCTGGTGACACCAGTAGACTAATAGAATGATCTGGTTACACCAGTAGACTAATAGAATGCTCTGGTGACACCAGTAGACTAATAGAATGATCTGGTGACACCAGTAGACTAATATAATGACCTGGTGACACCAGTAGACTAATAGAATGATCTGGTGTCACCAGTAGACTAATAGAATGATCTGGTGACACCAGTAGACTAATAGAATGATCTGGTGTCACCAGTAGACTAATAGAATGCTCTGGTGACACCAGTAGACTAATAGAATGATCTGGTGTCACCAGTAGACTAATAGAATGCTCTGGTGACACCAGTAGACTAATAAAATGATCTGGTGACACCAGTACACTAATAGAATACTCTGGTGACACCAGTAAACAAATAGAATGCTCTGGTAACACCAGTAGACTAATAAAATGATCAGGTGACACCTGTAGGTCAATATATTTTCTGGTGTCACCAGTAGACTAATAAAATGCTCTGGTGATACCAGTAGGCTAATAGAATGATCTGGTGACACCTGTAGGTCAATATATATTCTGGTGACACCAGTAGACTAAGAAGATTGATCTGGTGACACCAGTAGACTAATAGAATGCTCTGGTGACACCAGTAGACTAATAGAATGATCTGGTGACACCAGTAGACTAATATAATGATCTGGTGACACCAGTAGACTAATGGAATGATCTGATGACACCAGTAGACTAATAAAATGATCTGGTGTCACCAGTATACTAATAGAATGATCTGATGACACCAGTAGACTAATAGAATGATCTGGTGACACCAGTAGACTAATAGAATGATCTGGTGTCACCAGTAGACTAATAGAATGATCTGGTGACACCAGTAGACTAATAGAATGATCTGGTGACACCAGTAGACTAATAGAATGATCTGGTGATACCAGTAGGCTAATAGAATGATCTGGTGACACCTGTAGGTCAATATATATTCTGGTGACACCAGTAGACTAATAGAATGATCTGGTGACACCAGTAGACTAATATAATTATCTGGTGACACCAGTAGACTAATAGAATGATCTGGTGATACCAGTAGATTAATTGAATGCTCAGGTGACACCATTAGACTAATAGAATGCTCTGGTGACACCAGTAGACTAATATAATGTTCTGGTGACACCAGTAGACTAATAGAATGCTCTGGTGACACCAGTAGACTAATAGAATGATCTGGTGACACCAGTAGACTAATATAATGATCTGGTGACACCAGTAGACTAATAGAATGATCTGGTGACACCAGTAGACTAAATGAATGCTCTGGTGACACCAGTAGACTAATAGAATGATCTGGTGACACCAGTAGACTAATAGAATGAACGGGTGACACCTGTATACTAATATAATGATCTGGTGACACCAGTAGACTAATAGAATGATCTGGTGACACCAGTAGACTAATAGAATGATCTGGTGATACCAGTAGGCTAATAGAATGATCTGGTGACACCAGTAGACTAATAGAATGTTCTGGTGAAACCAGTAGACTAATAGAATGATCTGGTGTCACCAGTAGCCTAATAGAATGCTCTGGTGACAACAGTAGACTAATATAATGATCTGGTGACACCAGTAGGCTAATATAATGATCTGGTGACACCAGTAGACTAATAGAATTATCTGGTGTCACCAGTAGACTAATATAATGATCTGGTGTCACCAGTAGACTAATAAAATGATCTGGTGATACCACAAGGCTAATAGAATGATCTGGTGACACCTGTAGGTCAATATATTTTCAGGTGACACCAGTAGACTAATAGAATGTTCTGGTGACACCATTAGTCTAATATAATGATCTGGTGATACCAGTAGGCTAATATAATGATCTGGTGACACCAGTAGACTAATAGAATGATCTGGTGACACCAGTAGACTAATAGAATGCTCTGGTGACACCAGTAGACTAATAGAATGATCTGGTGACACCAGTAGACTAATATAATGACCTGGTGACACCAGTAGACTAATAGAATGATCTGGTGTCACCAGTAGACTAATAGAATGATCTGGTGACACCAGTAGACTAATAGAATGATCTGGTGTCACCAGTAGACTAATAGAATGCTCTGGTGACACCAGTAGACTAATAGAATGATCTGGTGTCACCAGCAGACTAATAGAATGCTCTGGTGACACCAGTAGACTAATAGAATGATCTGGTGACACCAGTAGACTAATATAATGTTCTGGGGACACCAGTAGACTAATAGAATGATCTGGTGACACCAGTAGACTAATAGAATGATCTGGTGACACCAGTAGACTAATATAATGATCTGGTGACACCAGTAGACTAATAGAATGATCTGGTGACACCAGTAGACTAATATAATGATCTGGTGACACCAGTAGACTAATAGAATGATCTGGTGACACCAGTAGACTAATAGAATGAACTGGTGACACCAGTAGACTAATAGAATGTTCTGGTGACACCAGTAGACTAATAGAATGTTCTGGTGACACCATTAGTCTAATATAATGATCTGGTGTCACCAGTAGACTAATCTAATGATCTGGGGACACCAGTAGACTAATAAAATGATCTGGTGACACCAGTAGACTAATAAAATGATCTGGTGACACCAGTACACTAATAGAATACTCTGGTGACACCAGTAAACAAATAGAATGCTCTGGTAACACCAGTAGACTAATAAAATGATCAGGTGACACCTGTAGGTCAATATATTTTCTGGTGTCACCAGTAGACTAATAAAATGCTCTGGTGATACCAGTAGGCTAATAGAATGATCTGGTGACACCTGTAGGTCAATATATATTCTGGTGACACCAGTAGACTAATAGAATGATCTGGTGACACCAGTAGACTAATAGAATGCTCTGGTGACACCAGTAGACTAATAGAATGATCTGGTGACACCAGTAGACTAATATAATGATCTGGTGACACCAGTAGACTAATGGAATGATCGGATGACACCAGTAGACTAATAGAATGATCTGGTGACACCAGTAGACTAATAGAATGATCTGGTGTCACCAGTAGACTAATAGAATGATCTGGTGACACCAGTAGACTAATAGAATGATCTGGTGATACCAGTAGGCTAATAGAATGATCTGGTGACACCTGTAGGTCAATATATATTCTGGTGACACCAGTAGACTAATAGAATGATCTGGTGACACCAGTAGACTAATATAATTATCTGGTGACACCAGTAGACTAATAGAATGATCTGGTGATACCAGTAGATTAATTGAATGCTCAGGTGACACCATTAGACTAATAGAATGCTCTGGTGACACCAGTAGACTAATAGAATGTTCTGGTGACACCAGTAGACTAATAGAATGCTCTGGTGACACCAGTAGACTAATAGAATGATCTGGTGACACCAGTAGACTAATATAATGATCTGGTGACACCAGTAGACTAATAGAATGATCTGGTGACACCAGTAGACTAAATGAATGCTCTGGTGACACCAGTAGACTAATAGAATGATCTGGTGACACCAGTAGACTAATAGAATGAACGGGTGACACCTGTATACTAATATAATGATCTGGTGACACCAGTAGACTAATATAATGATCTGGTGACACCAGTAGACTAATAGAATGATCTGGTGATACCAGTAGGCTAATAGAATGATCTGGTGACACCAGTAGACTAATAGAATGTTCTGGTGAAACCAGTAGACTAATAGAATGATCTGGTGTCACCAGTAGCCTAATAGAATGCTCTGGTGACAACAGTAGACTAATATAATGATCTGGTGACACCAGTAGGCTAATATAATGATCTGGTGACACCAGTAGACTAATATAATTATCTGGTGTCACCAGTAGACTAATATAATGATCTGGTGTCACCAGTAGACTAATACAATGATCTGGTGATACCACAAGGCTAATAGAATCATCTGGTGACACCTGTAGGTCAATATATTTTCAGGTGACACCAGTAGACTAATAGAATGTTCTGGTGACACCATTAGTCTAATATAATGATCTGGTGATACCAGTAGGCTAATATAATGATCTGGTGACACCAGTAGACTAATAGAATGATCTGGTTACACCAGTAGACTAATAGAATGCTCTGGTGACACCAGTAGACTAATAGAATGATCTGGTGACACCAGTAGACTAATATAATGACCTGGTGACACCAGTAGACTAATAGAATGATCTGGTGTCACCAGTAGACTAATAGAATGATCTGGTGACACCAGTAGACTAATAGAATGATCTGGTGTCACCAGTAGACTAATAGAATGCTCTGGTGACACCAGTAGACTAATAGAATGATCTGGTGTCACCAGTAGACTAATAGAATGCTCTGGTGACACCAGTAGACTAATAGAATGATCTGGTGACACCAGTAGACTAATATAATGATCTGGGGACACCAGTAAACTAATAGAATGATCTGGTGACACCAGTAGACTAATAGATAGATCTGGTGACACCAGTAGACTAATATAATGATCTGGTGACACCAGTAGACTAATAGAATTATCTGATGACACCAGTAGACTAATATAATGATCTGGTGACACCAGTAGACTAATAGAATGATCTGGTGACACCAGTAGACTAATAGAATGAACTGGTGACACCAGTAGACTAATAGAATGTTCTGGTGACACCAGTAGACTAATAGAATGTTCTGGTGACACCATTAGTCTAATGTAATGATCTGGTGACACCAGTAGACTATTAGAATGATCTGGTGACACCAGTAGACTAATATAATGATCTGGTGTCACCAGTAGACTAATCGAATGATCTGGGGACACCAGTAGACTAATAAAATGATCTGGTGACACCAGTAGACTAATAAAATGATCTGGTGACATCAGTACACTAATAGAATACTCTGGTGACACCAGTAAACAAATAGAATGCTCTGGTAACACCAGTAGACTAATAAAATGATCTGGTGACACCTGTAGGTCAATATATTTTCTGGTGTCACCAGTAGACTAATAAAATGCTCTGGTGATACCAGTAGGCTAATAGAATGATCTGGTGACACCTGTAGGTCAATATATATTCTGGTGACACCAGTAGACTAATAGAATGATCTGGTGACACCAGTAGACTAATAGAATGCTCTGGTGATACCAGTAGACTAATAGAATGATCTGGTGACACCAGTAGACTAATATAATGATCTGGTGACACCAGTAGACTAATGGAATGATCTGATGACACCAGTAGACTAATAGAATGATCTGGTGTCACCAGTAGACTAATAGAATGATCTGGTGACACCAGTAGACTAATAGAATGATCTGGTGACACCAGTAGACTAATAGGATGATATGGTGTCACCAGTAGACTAATAGAATGATCTGGTGACACCAGTAGACTAATAGAATGATCTGGTGTCACCAGTAGACTAATAGAATGATCTGGTGATACCAGTAGGCTAATAGAATGATCTGGTGACACCTGTAGGTCAATATATATTCTGGTGACACCAGTAGACTAATAGAATGATCTGGTGACACCAGTAGACTAATATAATTATCTGGTGACACCAGTAGACTAATAGAATGATCTGGTGATACCAGTAGATTAATTGAATGCTCAGGTGACACCATTAGACTAATAGAATGCTCTGGTGACACCAGTAGACTAATATAATGTTCTGGTGACACCAGTAGACTAATAGAATGCTCTGGTGACACCAGTAGACTAATAGATTGATCTGGTGACACCAGTAGACTAATATAATGATCTGGTGACACCAGTAGACTAATAGAATGATCTGGTGACACCAGTAGACTAAATTAATGCTCTGGTGACACCAGTAGACTAATAGAATGATCTGGTGACACCAGTAGAATAATAGAATGAACGGGTGACACCTGTATACTAATATAATGATCTGGTGACACCAGTAGACTAATATAATGATCTGGTGACACCAGTAGACTAATAGAATGATCTGGTGATACCAGTAGGCTAATAGAATGATCTGGTGACACCAGTAGACTAATAGAATGTTCTGGTGAAACCAGTAGACTAATAGAATGATCTGGTGTCACCAGTAGCCTAATAGAATGCTCTGGTGACAACAGTAGACTAATATAATGATCTGGTGACACCAGTAGGCTAATAGAATGATCTGGTGACACCAGTAGACTAATATAATTATCTGGTGTCACCAGTAGACTAATATAATGATCTGGTGTCACCAGTAGACTAATACAATGATCTGGTGATACCACAAGGCTAATAGAATCATCTGGTGACACCTGTAGGTCAATATATTTTCAGGTGACACCAGTAGACTAATAGAATGTTCTGGTGACAACATTAGTCTAATATAATGATCTGGTGATACCAGTAGGCTAATAGAATGATCTGGTGACACCAGTAGACTAATAGAATGATCTGGTTACACCAGTAGACTAATAGAATGCTCTGGTGACACCAGTAGACTAATAGAATGATCTGGTGACACCAGTAGACTAATAGAATGATCTGGTGACACCAGTAGACTAATATAATGCTCTGGTGACACCAGTAGACTAATATAATGATCTGGTGACACCAGTAGACTAATAGAATGATCTGGTGACACCAGTAGACTAATATAATGATCTGGTGACACCAGTAGATATAATATAATGATCTGGTGACATCAGTAGACTAATATAATGATCTGGTGACAGCAGTAGACTAATAGAATGATCTGGTGACACCAGTAGACTAATATAATGATCTGGTGACACCAGTAGACTAATAGAAAGATCTGGTGTCACCAGTAGACTAATAGAATGATCTGGGGACACCAGTAGACTAATAAAATGATCTGGTGACACCAGTACACTAATAGAATACTCTGGTGACACCAGTAAACAAATAGAATGCTCTGGTAACACCAGTAGACTAATAAAATGATCTGGTGACACCTGTAGGTCAATATATTTTCTGGTGTCACCAGTAGACTAATAAAATGCTCTGGTTATACCAGTAGGCTAATAGAAAGATCTGGTGACACCTGTAGGTCAATATATATTCTGGTGACACCAGTAGACTAATAGAATGATCTGGTGACACCAGTAGACTAATAGAATGCTCTGGTGACACCAGTAGACTAATATAATGATCTGGTGACACCAGTAGACTAATAGAATGATCTGGTGACACCAGTAGACTAATTGAATGATCTGGTGACACCAGTAGAATAATGGAATGATCTGGTGACACCAGTAGACTAATAGAATGATATGGTGTCACCAGTAGACTAATAGAATGATCTGGTGACACCAGTATACTAATAGAATGATCTGGTGACACCAGTAGACTAATAGAATGATCTGGTGTCACCAGTAGACTAATAGAATGATCTGGTGTCACCAGTAGACTAATATAATGATCTGCTGATACCAGTAGGCTAATAGAATGATCTGGTGACACCTGTACGTCAATATATATTCTGGTGACACCAGTAGACTAATATAATCATCTGGTGACACCAGTAGACTAATATAATTATCTGGTGACACCAGTAGACTAATAGAATGATCTGGTGATACCAGTAGATTAATTGAATGCTCAGGTGACACCATTAGACTAATAGAATGCTCTGGTGACACCAGTAGACTAATATAATGTTCTGGTGACACCAGTAGACTAATAGAATGCTCTGGTGACACCAGTAGACTAATAGAATGATCTGGTGACACCAGTAGACAAATATAATGATCTGGTGACACCAGTAGACTAATAGAATGCTCTGGTGAAACCAGTAGACTATTAGAATGCTCTGGTGATACCAGTAGACTAATAGAATGATCCGGTGACACCAGTAGAATAATAAAATGCTCTGGTGATACCAGTAGGCTAATAGAATGATCTGGCGACACCTGTAGGTCAATATATTTTCTGGTGTCACCAGTAGACTAATAAAATGCTCTGGTGACACCAGTAGACTAATAGAATGATCTGGTGACACCAGTAGACTAATAGAATGCTCTGGTGATACCAGTAGACTAATAGAATGCTCAGGTGACACCATTAGACTTATAGAATGCTCTGGTGACACCAGTAGACTAATAGAATGTTCTGGTGACACCAGTAAACTAATAGAATGATCTGGTGATACCAGTAGGCTAATATAATGATCTGGTGTAACCAGTAGACTAATAGAATGATCTGGTGTCACCAGTAGACTAATATAATGATCTGGTGACACCAGTAGACTAATCTAATGATCTGGTGACACCAGTAGACTAATAGAAAGATCTGGTGACACCAGTAGACTAATAGAATGATCTGGTGTCACCAGTAGACTAATAGAATGCTCTGGTGACACCAGTAGACTAATAGAATGATCTGGTGTCACCAGTAGACTAATAGAATTATCTGGTGACACCAGTAGACTAATAGAATGATCTGGTGTCACCAGTAGACTAATAAAATGCTCTGGTGATACCAGCAGGCTAATAGAATGCTCTGGTGACACCAGTAGACTAATAGAATGATCTGGTGTCACCAGTATACTAATATAATGATCTGGTGACACCAGTAGACTAATCTAATGATCTGGTGACACCAGTAGACTAATAGAAAGATCTGGTGACACCAGTAGACTAATAGAATGATCTAGTGTCACCAGTAGACTAATAGAATGCTCTGGTGATACCAGTAGACTTATATAAGGATCTGGTGACAGCAGTAGACTAATAGAATGATCTGGTGACACCAGTAGACTAATAGAATGCTCTGGTGACACCAGTAGGCTTATATAATGATCTGGTGACACCAGTAGACTAATGTAATGATCTGGTGACACCAGTAGACTAATAGAATGATCTGGTGACACCAGTAGACTAATAGAATGCTATAGTGACACCAGTAGACTAATAGAATGCTCAGGTGACACCAGTAGACTAATAGAATGCTCAGGTGACACCAGTAGACTAATAGAATGCTCTGGTGACACCAGTAGACTAATAGAATGATCTGGTGACACCAGTAGACTAATAGAATGATCTGGTGACACCAGTAGACTAATAGAATGCTCTGGTGACACCAGTAGACTAATAGAATGCTCTGGTGACACCAGCCACAGCCAGACAACCAGGCAGACAGAGTGAGAGGGAGAGACAGACAGACAGGGAGACAGACAGACAGACAGACAGACAGACAGACAGACAGACAGACAGACAGACAGACAGACAGACAGACAGACAGACAGACAGACAGACAGACAGACAGACAGACAGACAGGCAGACAGACAGACAAACAGACAGAAAGACAGACAGACAACCAGAAAGAGACAGACATACAGACAACCAGAAAGAGACAGTTTGTCTGTCTGGTTATCTGGCTGTCTGTCTGTCTGGTTATCTGGCTGTCTGATTGTTTGTGTGATTGTCTGTCATTCTTTCATTCTCTCTGCCTGCCTGCCTGCCTGCCTGCCTGCCTGCCTGCCTGCCTGTCTGTCTGTCTGTCTGTCTGTATGGAAACACAAACTGCTGTCATGGTCTGACAAACACCTTTCACCACAGATGTGGAAGTGCAACATAGGCAGATGAGACGCATCCAATGCAACTCAATACTAAGAAGGTGTTCCCAATGTTTTGTTCACTTATTGTATATTTTATCTGGTAATATACTGTCAAATTAAATGTTCATCTTTTAATTTAGATTTCCTCATTAGTGGACATTGTTTCACCTTTAAACGTTATACATTTAACATTTCCCCCTGAAAATACAGAAAAACAGAAGCAACGTTAACTCCCTGTTTTACCATTGGTTTTAATTTGCGAAATTTAATACAATAGCAAAAACATGAACAATACAACACACTTCTTCACGTCATTGCAACTAATGTTTGTATTATGATACGGTAAGAAATCAGTATTAAGCAGTGTCCTTTGAAAACCACAAAAAGGGAATAATGTCTAAAATATTACGTTGCTCCTTTACACTTTACAGCATTCATCCTCCTCTCTCTCTTTAATTCCTTCATCCTCCTCTCTCTTTTTACTGCCTTCATCCTCCTCTCTCTTTTTACTGCCTTCATCCTCCTCTCTCTTTTTACTGCCTTCATCCTCCTCTCTCTTTTTACTGCCTTCATCTCCTCTCTCTCTTTAATGCCTTCATCCTCCTCTCTCTTTTTACTGCCTTCATCCTCCTCTCTCTTTTTACTGTCTTCATCCTCCTCTCTCTTTTTACAGCCTTCATCCTTCTCTCTCTCTTTACTGCCTTCATCCTCCTCTCTCTTTTTACTGCCTTCATCCTCCTCTCTCTTTTTACAGACTTCATCCTCCTCTCTCTCTTTACTGCCTTCATCCTCCTCTCTCTTTACTGCCTTCATCCTCCTCTCTCTTTTTACTGCCTTCATCCTCCTCTCTCTTTTTACTGTCTTCATCCTCCTCTCTCTTTAACTGCCTTAATCCTCCTCTCTCCTTTTACTGCTTTCATCCTCCTCTCTCTTTTTACTGCTTTCATCCTCCTCTCTCTTTTTACTGCCTTCATCCTCCTCTCTCTTTACTGCCTTCATCCTCCTCTCTCTTTTTACTGTCTTCATCATCCTCTCTCTTTTTACTGCCTTCATCCTCCTCTCTCTTTTTACAGCCTTCATCCTCCTCTCTCTTTTTACTGCCTTCATCCTCCTCTCTCTTTTTACTGCCTTCATCCTCCTCTCTCTTTTTACTGCCTTCATCCTCCTCTCTCTTTTTACTGCCTTCATCCTCCTCTCTCTTTTTACTGCCTTCATCCCCCTCTCTCTTTTTACTGTCTTCATTCTCCTCTCTCTTTTTACTGCCTTCATCCTCCTCTCTCTTTTTACAGCCTTCATCCTCCTCTCTCTCTTTAATGCCTTCATCCTCCTCTCTCTTTTTACTGCCTTCATCCTCCTCTCTCTTTTTACTGCCTTCATCCTCCTCTCTCTTTTTACTGCCTTCATCCTCCTCTCTCTTTTTACTGCCTTCATCCTCCTCTCTCTTTACTGCCTTCATCCTCCTCTCTCTTTTTACTGCCTTCATCCTCCTCTCTCTTTTTACTGTCTTCATCCTCCTCTCTCTTTAACTGCCTTCATCCTCCTCTCTCTTTTTACTGCTTTCATCCTCCTCTCTCTTTTTACTGCTTTCATCCTCCTCTCTCTTTTTACTGCCTTCATCATCCTCTCTCTTTACTGCCTTCATCCTCCTCTCTCTTTTTACTGTCTTCATCATCCTCTCTCTTTTTACTGCCTTCATCCTCCTCTCTCTTTTTACTGCCTTCATCCTCCTCTCTCTTTTTACTGCCTTCATCCTCCTCTCTCTTTTTACTGCCTTCATCCTCCTCTCTCTTTTTACTGCCTTCATCCTCCTCTCTCTTTTTACTGCCTTCATCCTCCTCTCTCTTTTTACTGCCTTCATCCTCCTCTCTCTTTTTACTGCCTTCATCCTCCTCTCTCTTTACTGCCTTCATCCTCCTCTCTCTTTTTACTGTCTTCATCCTCCTCTCTCTCTTTACTGCCTTCATCCTCCTCTCTCTTTTTACTGCCTTCATCCTCCTCTCTCTTTTTACAGCCTTCATCCTCCTCTCTCTTTTTACAGCCTTCATCCTCCTCTCTCTTTTTACTGCCTTCATTCTCCTCTCTCTTTTTACTGCCTTCATCCTCCTCTCTCTTTTTACAGCCTTCATCCTCCTCTCTCTTTTTACTGCCTTCATCCTCCTCTCTCTTTTTACTGCCTTCATCCTCCTCTCTCTTTTTACTGCCTTCATCCTCCTCTCTCTTTTTACAGCCTTCATCCTCCTCTCTCTTTTTACAGCCTTCATCCTCCTCTCTCTTTTTACTGTCTTCATCCTCCTCTCTCTTTTTACTGCTTTCATCCTCCTCTCTCTTTTTACAGCCTTCATCCTCCTCTCTCTTTTTACTGTCTTCATCCTCCTCTCTCTTTTTACTGCCTTCATCCTCCTCTCTCTTTTTACTGTCTTCATCCTCCTCTCTCTTTTTACAGCCTTCATCCTCCTCTCTCTTTTTACTGCCTTCATCCTCCTCTCTCTTTTTACTGCCTTCATCCTCCTCTCTCTTTTTACAGCCTTCATCCTCCTCTCTCTTTTTACTGCCTTCATCCTCCTCTCTCTTTTTACTGCCTTCATTTTACTGCCTTCATCCTAGAGTCGAAGTCCGCGCCCCGCGGAAATCTAATAATCTGTCAATTTGAGGCGTTTCAATCCACCGCCTCCGCCGACGTTGCACTTCCACATCTGGGGTGAAAGGTGACAGAGCTAGACCGGTGTTTGTCAGACCATGAGACATCCTGAAAATTAGCCTTCTCATAAAATCATCTGTAGCTTCCTAACGGTTAGAAACTATTATGATCCCTGTATGGAAAGATGAGACCCACAAGCGTCTTTGGACTCGACTGAAGTCGGTACAGCCTATTGGTTGAACTTTGTTTGTTTGTGACAGCCCTGTGGATGAAAACAGACAATATGAAATATACAGTAGCAATATACTTCAGTAGTAAATATATATTTCATGAGGGACTTAATACCTGTCACCCATAGTAGTAGAGTTGCTACTTGTATGAGGAGCGTGATCATGTTGATGGTTCTGGAGAGAAGTGTCACATGGACAAGGAGAAAGGGTTTTCAGATAGTCAGAGATGTGTTGTCAGCTAGTGGGAGTGTCAAATGTATACTGCATCCCAAATGGCACCCTATTCCCTTTATAGTGCACTACTTTGGACCAGAGTCCATAGGGGTGAGAGGAAATAAGTCAATAGAGACGGTGAGCTGAACTGAGTTGCCGGAGGGGAAGGAAATGACATCACTTTGACGTCAGAACTTATGTTGATATTCAAGCAGATACCTTGTTCACCTACAGGTCTCCTGTTCAACTTAAAGGTGTATTGTGGAACATACCAGTAACTACATCATTGAAAGTATTTGTATTTTTTAGTCTTTAGATTTGATCTGTGTTTTAGATTCTGCAGTAATCACACTAGAAATAGGCTGTAATTTGAAGAAATACCCAAACCGTTTCTTCAAAGCAACAACATCAACCATATTATTTGGTATAGAGGTTTGATATCAACTTCCTCCATGTGCTCAGACATCTACAGCGGTGGATAGCAGGTCTGCTGGGTGTTGATGTACACTGCAGTTATGGAGTAACGGATCAGAAGGGGTTTTTGTAGAAGAGAGAAGGGTATCTACATCACTGGGTTGACTTCAGGTCAGAACAGTAATACACTGCACTGTCTTCAGGTCAGAACAGTAATACACTGCACTGTCTTCAGGTCAGAACAGTAATACACTGCACTGTCTTCAGGTCAGAACAGTAACACACTGCACTGTCTTCAGGTCAGCACAGTAATACACTGCACTGTCTTCAGGTCAGAACAGTAATACACTGCACTGTCTTCAGGTCAGAACAGTAATACACTGCACTGTCTTCAGGTCAGAACAGTAACACACTGCACTGTCTTCAGGTCAGCACAGTAATACACTGCACTGTCTTCAGGTCAGAACAGTAATACACTGCACTGTCTTCAGGTCAGAACAGTAACACACTGCACTGTCTTCAGGTCAGAACAGTAACACACTGCACTGTCTTCAGGTCAGAACAGTAACACACTGCACTGTCTTCAGGTCAGAACAGTAATACACTGCACTGTCTTCAGGTCAGAACAGTAATACACTGCACTGTCTTCAGGTCAGAACAGTAATACACTGCACTGTCTTCAGGTCAGAACAGTAATACACTGCACTGTCTTCAGGTCAGAACAGTAATACACTGCACTGTCTTCAGGTCAGAACAGTAATACACTGCACTGTCTTCAGGTCAGAACAGTAATACACTGCACTGTCTTTAGGTCAGAACAGTAATACACTGCACTGTCTTCAGGTCAGAACAGTAACACACTGCACTGTCTTCAGGTCATCACAGTAATACACTGCACTGTCTTCAGGTCAGAACAGTAATACACTGCACTGTCTTCAGGTCAGAACAGTAACACACTGCACTGTCTTCTGGCATCCGACCGTAAGGCGCTACAGAGGGTAGTGCGTACGGCCCAGTACATCACTGGGGCCAAGCTTCCTGCCATCCAGGACCTCTATACCAGGCGGTGTCAGAGGAAAGCCCACAAAATGGTCAACGACTCCAGTCACCCAAGTCAGAGACTGTTCTCTCTGCTACCGCACGGCAAGCGGTACCGGAGCGCCAAGTCTAGGACCAAAAGGCTCCTTAACAACTTCTACCCCCAAGCCATAAGACTGGTGAACAATTAATCAAATGGCCACCCAGAGTATTTACATTGACCCTCGCTGTTTATTATCTATGCATAATCACTTTACCCCTACCTACATGTACAAATTACCTCGACTAACCTGTACCCCCGCACATTGACTCGGTACCGGTACCCCCTGTATATGGCCTCGTTATTGTTATTTTATTGTGTTACTTTTATTTTATTTTTATCTTTTGTTTAATTATTTTCTTAACTCTATTTCTTGAACTGCAATGTTGGTTAAGGGCCTGTAGGTAAGCATTTCACTGTAAGGTCTACACCTGTTGTATTCGGTGCATGTGACAAATTCAATTTGATTTGATTGGCACAAAGTCAAAGAGAGAGGGGGGCTGGGGTGAGAGAAAGAGGGGAGAGAGAGAGAGAGACGGGGGGTGGGGGAGAGAACGAGAGAAAGGGGGGAGAGAGAGATGTGGGAGGTGGGGAAGAGGGGGGGGGGGAGTAGTCATGTGAATCAAATCTATGCAGGGGAGGAGTAATGGAATATGACATTGTAACGTTGCATAATTGATGTTAATGAGTGTTGACACTAACTGTAATACCAGTGTTCTGTACTAGGACAGATTTCACCTTGCTTATGTCATATTCCATCTGTGTTTATTCATTGGCACTGAATCAAAGTCACACCTCAGATGCAGGTGTTCTGAGCAGTGTGCTAATACTACTATCAGATAGGGTTTATGTAGAGGAGAGTGGGTGCTCTACATCACTGTGTTGGCTGGCTGCACAGTAATAAACTGCACTGTCTTCAGGTCCTCTCAGACTCAGGAGATGAAGATGAGCCTCTTTCCTACCATCTCCACTCACATTGAAGTGCTTTTCAAGTGGTGACTCCAAGGTTATTGACTGGACATTTACATAACCAATGAGTTTCATAGCAGTGTCTCCTGCTGACTGTTGGTACCATAGTATCATTCGGTAGTTAGGAATAGTATGGCTGCAGGTGAGTTGAACGTTTCTTCCAGGTCCTCCTATTAGTGCAACAGGGCTCTGATTAACCATGCTACTAAACGACTCTCCTGTGGAGAGAGAGAGAGAGAGAGAGAGAGAGAGAGAGAGAGAGAGAGAGAGAGAGAGAGAGAGAGAGAGAGAGAGAGAGAGAGAGAGAGAGAGAGAGAGAGAGAGAGAGAGAGAGAGAGAGAGAGAGAGAGAGAGAGAGAGAGAGAGAGAGAGAGAGAGAGAGAGAGAGAGAGAGAAGGAGTGAGAGAGAGGATATTTTATTCAGTTTGATGACATTCGTAGATTTGTTAGGCTTCTCATCGTAAGTGATTTAATACCTGTCACCCAGAGTGGTAGAGCTGCCAGGTGAATCAGAACTCTGAACATGATGATGAAGGAGAAGATGATGATGATGAAGATGCTGAGGAAGACGATGATGATGAGGAAGCCTCAGTGGAGGAGTGATATGAGTGTCTCCTGGATGAAGCTCTGAGGTGAAAGGAGAGGGGCTGATGTTGTAGTATCCTGTTTCCTTTAGGGTGGTGGATAGTGAGAGTGTTAGAGGGAGTGTCAGGAAGCCTGTACTGTAAAGCTTGCTCATAGGACCTCACTGTGAACATGACTGATTACATGATCATGACAATGAAACCATCAGACATTAGAAGAACTAGAGTTAGAGGTCCCCCTACAGTACGTGATGAGACCATCTCTTTACATATTATATTCCATCCTATTGAAACTCTGGGGTTTTTGTGCAGCTGTGCTTGTCGTCTGTATCACTGTGTTTACTCACAGCACAGAAGTACATGCCGCTGTCTCCTGCCTCCACCTTCTTCACTGTGAAAGATCCACTCTCAGCTGTAGTCTTAACAGTTGGATATTTGTCTTCACTGAAATCCCCTGAATACTCAGATTTGGAATTGGGAGAAGTGAAGGCAACCTGCTTCATTCCCTCTCCTGGACGCTGTCTGTACCAGTACATCTGGAAGTAGGCAGCTCCCTTAGTGTGACTGCAGTTCATCTGAGCATCACTGTCTTTCAGTCCCCAGAGTATGGTGGGTGTCTGAGTGACTTCACTCCCCTCAACAAGACCTGTAAGGATACAGTGAGAATGAAATCAATAGAGTTAGATACAGTTAGACCTGAATACATCAAGACTCAGGTGAAGTGAACGTATGCTTGGAAACATCAATATCTATAACTATAGTTGACCGTCATTGTAAATAAGAATTTTGATCTTAACTTTCCTGGTTAAATAAATGAAACATTATGAAACTGTACCTGCAGCACAGAGCACTAAGACAGTAACAGTGAAGAGAAATGTGAACATGTTTGATCACGTTATATGTGAGAGTGCTGGAAAGAGTCTGGTATCAATGTACAGAATAAAAGAGGAGTGTCACATAGATGAATAGATGACAATCAGTAGACCACGGCAGGTTTCACCATATTGAACATGTCAGTGAAGTGGGAGGGACACTGATGATCTGAATACATCATGCAAATGACTGGTTCAGACTGTAGAGACGTTCCCATTATTAAAGATAGAGGTCCCCCTACAGGACATGATGAGACCATCAGCTCTTTAGATATTATATTCTAACCTATAGAGCTCGCCAGCTTGTACAGTCGTGGTCAAAAGTTTTGAGAATTACACATATATTAATTTTCACAAAGTCTGCTGCCTCAGTTTTTATGATGGCAATTTGCATATACTCCATAATGTTATGAAGAGTGATCAGATGAATTGCAATTAATTGCAAAGTCCCTCTTTGCCATGAAAATGAACTTAATCCCCAAAAAACATTTCCACTGCATTTCAGCCCTGCCACAAAAGGACCAGCTGACATCATGTCAGTGATTCTCTCGTTAACACAGGTGAGAGTGTTGACGAGGACAAGGCTGGAGATCACTCTGTCATGCTGATTGAGTTAGAATAACAGACTGGAAGCTTTAAAAGGAGGGTGGTGCTTGAAATCATTGTTCTTCCTCTGTTAACCATGGTTACCTGCAAGGAAACACGTGCCGTCATCATTGCTTTCCACAAAAAGGGCTTCACAGGCAAGGATATTGCTGCTAGTAAGATTGTACCTAAATCAACCATTTATCGGATCATCAAGAACTTCGAGGAGAGAGGTTCAATTGTTGTAAAGAAGGCATCAGGGCGCCCAAGAAAGTCCAGCAAGCGCCAGGACCGTCTCCTAAAGTTGATTCAGCTGCAGGATCGGGGCACCACCAGTCCAGAGCTTGCTCAGGAATGGCAGCAGGCAGGTGTGAGTGCATCTGCACGCACAGTGAGGCGAATACTTTTGGAGGATGGCCTGGTGTCAAGAAGGGCAGCGAGGAAGCCACTTCTCTCCAGGAAAAACATCAGGGACAGACTGATATTCTGCAAAAGGTACAGGGCAATTGGACTGCTGAGGACTGGGGTAAAGTCATTTTCTCTGATGAATCCCCTTTCCGATTGTTTGGGGCATCCGGGAAAAAAGCTTGTCCGGAGAAGACAAGGTGAGCACTATCATCAGTCCTGTGTCATGCCAACAGTAAAGCATCCTGAGACCATTCATGTGTGGGGTTGCTTCTCAGCCAAGGGAGTGGGCTCACTCACAATTTTGCCTAAGAACACAGCCATGAATAAAGAATGGTACCAACACATCCTCCGAGAGCAACTTCTCCCAACCATCCAAGAACAGTTTGGTGACGACCAATGCCTTTTCCAGCATGATGGAGCACCTTGCCATGAGGCGAAAGTGATAACTAAGTGGCTCGGGGAACAAAACATCAACATTTTGGGTCCATGGCCAGGAAACTCCCCACACCTTAATCCCATTGAGAACTTGTGGTCGATCCTCAAGAGGCGGGTGGACAAAAAAAACCCCACAAATTCTGACAAACTCCAAGCATTGATTATGCAAGAATGGGCTGCCATCAGTCAGGATGTGGCCCAGAAGTTAATTGACAGCATGCCAGGGTGGATTGCAGAAGTCTTGAAAAAGAAGGGTCAACACTGAAAATATTGACTCTTTGCATAAACTTAATGTAATTGTCAATTAAAGCCTTTGACACTTATGGAAAGCTTTTACATCTGACAAAAATATCTCATAACAATGAAGCAGCAAATTTTGTGAAGACCAATACTTGTGTCATTCTCAAAACTTTTCACCACGACTGTAGTAGTTAGGAACAGTATGTCTGCAGGTGAGTTAAACGTTTCCTCCAGGTCCTTCTATTAGTGCAACAGGGCTCTGATTAACCATGCTACTAAACGACTCTCCTGTGGAGAGAGAGAGAGAGGAGAGGGAGAGAGAGAGAGAGAGAGAGAGAGAGAGAGAGAGAGAGAGAGAGAGAGAGAGAGAGAGAGAGAGAGAGAGAGAAAGGAGAGAGAGAGGATATTTTATTCAGTTTGATGACATTGGTAGATTTGTAAGGCTTCTCATCGTAAGTCATGTAATACCTGTCACCCAGAGTGGTAGAGCTGCCAGGTGAATCAGAACTCTGAACATGATGATGAAGGAGAAGATGATGATGATGAAGATGCGGAGGAAGACGATGATGATGAGGATTCCTCAGTGGAGGAGTGATATGAGTGTCTCCTGGATGAAGCTCTGAGGTGAAAGGAGAGGGGCTGATGTTGTAGTATCCTGTTTCCTTTAGGGTGGTGGATAGTGAGAGTGTTAGAGGGAGTGGCAGGAAGCCTGTACTGTAAAGCTTGCTCATAGGACCTCACTGTGAACATGACTGATTACATGATCATGACAATGAAAGAAAATGCAAATTAATTACTTAAAAATAATACAATGTGATTTTCTGGATTTTTGTTTTAGATTCCGTCTCTCACAGTTGAAGTGTACCTATGATCAAAATTACAGACCTCTACATGCTTTGTAAGTAGGAAAACCTGCAAAATTGGCAGTGTATCAAATACTTGTTCTCCCCACTGTAGATTATGGTAATTCATCATCACTGTATGTAAATACGTTTTTTATTTTATTTTTTATATACATACATACACATACATATACATATATATATACATACATATACACATATATATATATATACACACACATATATACACACATACATACATACATTCACATACATATGCTTAAAAATATATATATATATATATACTCCCCTTTATTACTTTCCAACCCCACCACCCTTTCCCTACTTGGGGTAAACTAGTGAAAAACAATGCCCAGGCCTCTACTTCCAGCTTATACATACTATCTACATTTTATGGACACAGTCAATTTTACAATAATTATATTTTGTTTGTTTTTTCTCCTGAACTTCTTCTACTCTCAACCCCTCCGATCGTTTTCATGATGTCCATCCGGTTTGCTTCTATATGCCATATCTTTCTAACTGTGCTCTTTCCCAAAAGCTCCAAACATACAACCTATATACTTATTATGGACACAGTATGCTTACATTATTAGTTATCTTGTTATTATTTGTTGTTAGTTGTTATTAGTCCCATCCTTCAATTTCATTCAACACCTCCCATCTATCTCTTAACACCATCCATATTGGATTTCTATTTGCCATATATATTTCAACTGTACTGTGATGTCTTAACAAAGTTCTGAACCTTTCTATTCTCATTGTTTCTACAGATTGTGAATGGAAAATATTTTTTTTTGCTAAAAGTATTATTGTGTTATTGATCGATTGACTAGGACTTTTCAGATCACCCAGTAATGCTATCTGCAAGGTTAGCTCCAGGTAAATATTGCAATCCTTTAGCCATTCCTGGACCTGTGTCCAAAAACAAGCTACAAATGGACAGTACCAAAACAAATGATCTAATGATTCTGTCTCTTCGCAGCAAAATCTGCAGAGCTGGGAAGATTGTATTATTTTGTCAATTAGTATATTTGAGTTTAACAACAATATTTGTTGCATTATTTGTTCTGTCGTTTCTGGAGGATTAAATTGAAATTGCAACCAACTTTCTATGGCTTGTTTTAGAAATAGTGATATTTGGGAGATGATTTCCTTTTCAAATAACTGAAAGTGAGTGGTTGTAATCTGAATAAAGGGAAAAAGGCCATTCTTGAACATTGGGTGAGACAATCTTACTAATTTGCTAGAGAACCAGTTCGGATTTAAGTATAACTTTTGTATGACTGAAGCTTTTAGTGATAGGTCTAATGCTTTAATATTTAATCCTTTCTGTCCTCCGAATTCATATTCATTATTTAAATATGCTCTTTTAATTTTGTCTGGCTTGCCGTTCCAAATACAATTGAATATTTTTTTCTCATATAATTTAAAAAACTGTTCGCTAGGCATAGGCAAGACCATAAGCAAATAGGTAAACTGGGATAACACTAAAGAGTTAATCAGGGTGATTTTTCCACAAATTGACAGGTATTTACCTTTCCATGGTAGTAAGATCTTGTCTATTTTTGCTAAATTTCTATTAACATTTATTGAAGTGAGATCATTTATTTCCTTTGGGATATGTATTCCGAGTATATCCACATCACCATCAGACCATTTTATTGGTAAACTACATGGTAATGTACATTTTTTATTTTTTAGTGATCAAATACGTAATATAGTACATTTGTCATAATTTTGTTGTAATCCAGAGAGGTTAGCAAATGTATCTAGATCCTCTATGAGGCTGTGGAGGGATTCTAGTTGTGGATTTAAAAGAAAACATGAATCATCAGCGTACAATGACACCTTTGTTTTTAAGCCCTGGATTTCTAATCCCCTGATATTATTGTTGGATCTGATTTTAATAGCTAACATCTCGATGGCCACAATAAATAGATATGCCGATAGTGGACAACCTTGTTTCACTCCTCTTGACAGTTTAAAACTCTCTGAGAAATAGCCATTATTTACTATTTTACACCTAGGGTTACTATACATGATTTTGACCCCTTTTATAAGAGATTCTCCTAAATTGAAACGCTCCAGGCATTTATATATAAACCCCAGTCGTACTTTATCAAATGCCTTTTCGAAGTCTGCTATGAATAGCAGGCCTGGTTTCTCAGATTTTACATAGTGTTCTATGTATTTCTGTTTTTAATTTGTAATACATTTTACAACAATTTCTAAAAGCCTGTTTTCGCTTTGTCATTATGGGGAAATGTGTGTAGATTGCTGAATATTTTTTATTTAATCCATTTTAGAATAAGGCTGTAACGTAACAAATTGTGTAAAAAGTTAAGGGGTGTGAATACTTTCCGATGGGACTGTATATCCTCTGGTCTCTACCACTCAGCCATCCTCAAGTCTCTACCACTCAGCCATCCCCAGGTCTCTACCACTCAGCCATCCTCAGGTCTCTACCACTCAGCCATCCTCAGGTCTCCACCACTCAGCCATCCTCAGGTCTCCACCACTCAGCCATCCTCAGGTCTCTACCACTCAGCCATCCTCAGGTCTCTACCACTCAGCCATCCTCAGGTCTCTACCACTCAGCCATCCTGAGGTCTCTACCACTCAGCCATCCTCAGGTCTCTACCACTCAGCCATCCTCAGGTCTCTACCACTCAGCCATCCTCAGGTCTCTACCACTCAGCCATCCTCAGGTTTCTACCACTCAGCCATCCTCAGGTCTCTACCACTCAGCCATCCTCAGGTCTCTACCACTCAGCCATCCTCAGGTCTCTACCACTCAGCCACACACTGACCCTGACACTCTTCACATACACACATACACACACACTAATGCACCAATGCTCACACACTCAATACAGTATGTAGCCCTTGATAATTTATGCAACAGCGCCGGAGAAGATGGCTGCCGTTTTACAGCCCTCTAACCAATTGTACTATTATGTGTGTTTTTCCGCGTTATTTGTAATTTATTTTGTACATAATGTTTCTGCCATCGTCTCTTATAACCAAAAAGAGCTTCTGGATATCAGGACAGCGATTACTCACCTCGTATTGGACGAATATTTTTTCTTCAACGAGGCGGCCGCGAAGGATATCATACAGACACCCGACAAGGCACAAATCCCCGTCATTCGCGTGAAGAAGAGACGGAGATATCGTGGACGCAGATCGGGGTGCCTTGTAAGGATTCGACGGCGAGCGAGTAAACTGCCTCTTCCATCAATCCTATTAGCCAACGTTCAATCTTTTGAAAATAAAGTGGACGATTTAAGATTACGGTTATCCTACCAACGGGACATTAAAAACTGTAATATATTATGTTTCACCGAGTCGTGGCTGAACGACGACAATGATAACATTCAGCTAGCAGGCTATACGCTACATCGGCAGGACAGAACGGCGGACTCCAGTAAGACAAGGGGTGGCGGTCTGTGTATATTTGTAAACAACAGCTGGTGCACAAAACCAAATACTAAGGAAGTCTCGAGGTTTTGCTCGCCTGAGTTAGAGTATCTTATGATAAGCTGTAGACCACACTATTTACCAAGAGAGTTTTCATCTATATTTTTCATAGCTGTCTATTTACCACCACAAACCAATGCTGGTATTAAGATTGCACTGAATGAGTTGTACAAGGCCATTAATCAACAGGAAAACGCTCATCCAGATGCAGCGCTCCTAGTGGCCGGGGACTTTAATGCAGGGAAACTTAAATCCGTTCTACCTAATTTCTACCAGCATGTTAAATGTGCAACCAGAGGGAAAAAAACTCTAGACCACCTTTACTCCACACACAGAGACGCATACAAAGCTCTCCCTCGCCCTCCATTTGGCAAATCTGACCATAACTCTATCCTCCTGATTCCTGCTTATAAGCAAAAACTAAAGCAGGAAGCACCAGTGACTCGGTTAATAAAAAAGTGGTCAGATGACGCAGATGCTAAGCTACAGGACTGTTTTGCTAGCACAGACTGGAACATGTTCCGGGATTCTTCAGACAGCATTGAGGAGTACACCACATCAGTCACTGGCTTCATGAATAAGTGCATCGATGATGTCATCCCCACAGTGACCGTACGTACATACCCCAACCAGAAGCCATGGATTACAGGAAACATCCGCACTGAGCTAAAGGGTAGAGCTGCCGCTTTCAAGGAACGGGACTCTAACCCGGACGCTTATAAGAAATCCCGCTATGACCTCCGACGAACCATCAAACAGGCAAAGAGTCAATACAGGTCTAAGATTGAATCGTACTACACTGGCTCTGACGCTCGTCTGATGTGGCAGGGCTTGAAAACTATTACAGACTACAAAGGGAAGCACAGCCGCGAGCTGCCCAGTGACACAAGCCTACCAGACGAGCTAAACCACTTCTATGCTCGCTTCGAGGCAAGCAACACTGAAGCATGCATGAGAGCACCAGCTGTTCCGGATGACTATGTGATCACGCTCTCCGTAGCCGATGTGAGTAAGACTTTTAAGCAGGTCAACATTCACAAGGCCGCAGGGCCAGACGGATTACCAGGACGTGTACTCCGAGCATGTGCTGACCAACTGGCAAGTGTCTTCACTGACATTTCCAACATGTCCCTGACTGAGTCTGTAATACCAACATGTTTCAAGCAGACCACCATAGTCCCCGTGCCCAAGGACTCTAAGATAACCTGCCTAAATGACTACCGACCCGTAGCACTGACGTCTGTAGCCATGAAGTGCTTTGAAAGGCTGGTCATGGCTCACATCAACAGCATTATCCCAGAAACCCTAGACCCACTCCAATTTGCATACCGCCCCAACAGATCCACAGATGATGCAATCTCTATTGCACTCCACACTGCCCTTTCCCACCTGGACAAGAGGAACACCTACGTGAGAATGCTATTCATTGACTACAGCTCAGCATTCAACACCATAGTGCCCTCTAAGCTCATCACTAAGCTAAGGATCCTGGGACTAAACACCTCCCTCTGCAACTGGATCCTGGACTTCCTGACGGGCCGCCCCCAGGTGGTAAGGGTAGGTAACAACACATCTGCCACACTGATCCTCAACACGGGGGCCCCTCAGGGGTGCGTGCTCAGTCCCCTCCTGTACTCTCTGTTCACCCATGACTGCATGGCCAGGCACGACTCCAACACCATCATTAAGTTTGCCGACGACACAACAGTGGTAGGCCTGATCACCGACAACGATGAGACAGCCTATAGGGAGGAGGTCAGAGATCTGGCCGTGTGGTGCCAGGACAACAACCTCTCCCTCAACGTGACCAAGACAAAGGAGATGATTGTGGACTACAGGAAAAAAAAGAGGACTGAGCACACCCCCATTCTCATCGACGGGGCTGTAGTGGAACAGGTTGAGAGCTTCAAGTTCCTTGGTGTCCACATCACCAACGAACTATCATGGTCCAAACACACCAAGACAGTCGTGAAGAGGGCACGACAAAGCCTATTCCCCCTCAGGAGACTAAAAAGATTTGGAATGGGTCCTCAGATCCTCAACAAATTCTACAGCTGCACCATCGAGAGCATCCTGACTGGTTGCATCACCGCCTGGTATGGCAACTGCTTGGCCTCCGACCACAAGGCACTACAGAGGGTAGTGCGTACGGCCCAGTACATCACTGGGGCAAAGCTTCCTGCCATCCAGGACCTCTATACCAGGCGGTGTCAGAGGAAGGCCCTCAAAATTGTCAAAGACTCCAGCCACCCTAGTCACAGACTGTTCTCTCTGCTACCGCACGGCAAGCGGTACCGGAGTGCCAAGTCTAGGTCCAAAAGACTTCTCAACAGCTTCTACCCCCAAGCCATAAGACTCCTGAACAGCTAATCATGGCTACCCGGACTATTTGCACTGCCCCCCCACCCCATCCTTTTTACGCTGCTGCTACTCTGTTAAGTATTTATGCATAGTCACTTTAACTCTACCCACATGTACATATTACCTCAACTACCTCAACTAGCCGGTGCCCCCGCACATTGACTCTGCAACGGTACCCCCCTGTATATATAGCCTCCCTACTGTCACTTTATTTTACTTCTGCTCTTTTTTTTCTCAACACTTTTTTTTGTTGTTGTTTCATTTTTACTTTTTTTGTTTAAAATAAATGCACTGTTGGTTAAGGGCTGTAAGTAAGCATTTCACTGTACTGTCTGCACCTGTTGTATTCGGCGCATGTGACCAATAAAATTAGATTAGATTTGATTAGATTTGTATCTGATGCTGTCTGGCCAGATAAAGTATGACATGCCATACTCCTTTTGTCCAGACAGCATCAGATACATGGTCTACACATACGGAGACAGAGGGGCGCTGTTTCGCTCGATAAGATGCTTTATCTGAGATTGATGCGTACTTCTGTTGGTGTGGTACGGTAGGGTGAGCCAGGCCCCCTAGGGGAGGTACGTCTTTCTGGTGTGCTTCTTGGTCAAATAATTATCAATATTTCAATATTTTATTTGGAAGGGCGAAGAGGTACGGTAGGGCGAGCCAGACCCACACACACATTTAGAAAGCTTTTACATCCCAAGTGACCCCCTATTCCCTATATAGGGCACTACCTTTGAACAGGGCCCATAGAGTGCCACTATACACCTCCTCCTGCTGGAGAACTGAGGAAGTGCACCTACACCATCTAAACTAGCCACTTATAACAGTATCATTACCATCTGTTTGATATCAAATGGTTCATAGCAAAGTGTTGTTGAAGTGGTTGAAGACAGGTGCAGGTGTATAGAGCTGTAGTCAGTATTATATGAGAGGATCAGAGAGGGTTTTTGTAGAGGAGAGAGGGTATAGTGAAACACTGTGCTGAACTAGCAGCACAGAAATACACTGCACTGTCTTCAGCTTCTCTCAGTTTGGGAATATGTAGATACACCGTATTCCCAGTTGCAGCATCTCCACTCACATTAAACCGCTCTTTAAAGGAATCTTCCACCGTTGGACTGGTGTTTCTCACATACCCAATGAGTTTCAGAGCAGTGTTTTGGGCTGACTGTTGGTACCACAGTATCATGTAGTAGTTTGGATCATTGTGGCTGCAGCTGAGCTGAACTTTATCTTCAGGTCTTTTTAGTATTTCAGTAGGAGTCTGGTAAACTTTGTCTGTTTGTGACAGCCCTGTGGATGAAAACAGACAATATGAAATATACAGTAGCAATATACTTCAGTAGTAAATATATATTTCATGAGGGACTTAGTACCTGTCACCCATAGTAGTAGAGTTGCTACTTGTATGAGGAGCGTGATCATGTTGAGATGGTTCTGGAGAGAAGTGTCACATGGACAAGGAGAAAGGGTTTTCAGATAGTCAGAGATGTGTTGTCAGCTAGTGGGAGTGTCAAATGTATACTGCATCCCAAATGGCACCCTATTCCCTTTATAGTGCACTACTTTAGACCAGAGTCCATAGGGGTGAGAGGAAATAAGTCAATAGAGACGGTGAGCTGAACTGAGCTGCCGGAGGGGAAGGAAATGACATCACTTTGACGTCAGAATTTATGTTGATATTCAAGCAGATACCTTGTTCACCTACAGGTCTCATGTTCAACTTAAGGGTGTATTGTGGAACATACCCGTATCTACATCATTGAAAGTATTTGTATTTTTTAGTCTTTAGAGTTTACCTATGTTTTAGATTCTGCAGTAATCACACTACCAAATAGGCTGTAATTTGAAGAAATACCTCAACCGTTTCTTCAAAGCAAAAACATCAACCACATTATTTGGTATAGAGGTTTGATATCAACTTCCTCCATGTGCTCAGACATCTACAGCGGTGGATAGCAGGTGTGCTGGGTGTTGATGTACACTGCAGTTGGGGACATATAGTTAAATGATCAGAAGGGGTTTTTGTAGAGGAGAGTGGGTGCTCTACATCACTGTGTTGGCTGGCTGCACAGTAATAAACTGCACTGTCTTCTGGTCCTCTCAGACTCAGGAGATGAAGGGAAGCCTCTTTCCTACCGTCTCCACTCACATTGAAGTGCTTTTCAAGTGGTGACTCCAAGGTTACTGACTGGACATATACATAACCAATGAGTTTCATAGCAGTGTCTCCTGCTGACTGTTGGTACCATAGTATAATTTGGTAGTTAGGAATATTATGGCTGCAGGTGAGTTGAACGTTTCTTCCAGGTCCTTCTATTAGTGCAACAGGGCTCTGATTAACCATGCTACTAAACGACTCTCCTGTGGAGAGAGAGAGAGAGAGAGAGAGAGAGAGAGAGAGAGAGAGAGAGAGGAGAGAGAGAGAGAGAGAGAGAGAGAGAGAGAGAGAGAGAGAGAGAGAGAGAGAGAGAGAGAGAGAGAGAGAGAGAGAGAGAGAGAGAGAGAGAGAGAGAGAGAGAGAGAGAGAGAGAGAGAGAGAGAAAAGGAGAGAGAGAGAGGATATTTCATTCAGTTTGATGACATTCGTAGATTTGTTAGGCTTCTCATCGTAAGTGATTTAATACCTGTCACCAAGAGTGGTAGAGCTGCCAGGTGAATCAGAACTCTGAACATGATGATGAAGGAGAAGATGATGATGAGGAAGATGCGGAGGAAGATGATGATGATGAGGATGCCTCAGTGGAGGAGTGATATGAGTGTCTCCTGGATGAAGCTCTGAGGTGAAAGGAGAGGGGCTGATGTTGTAGTATCCTGTTTCCTTTAGGGTGGTGGATAGTGAGAGTGTTAGAGGGAGTGTCAGGAAGCCTGTACTGTAAAGCTTGCTCATAGGACCTCACTGTGAACATGACTGATTACATGATCATGACAATGAAACCATCAGACATTAGAAGAACTAGTGTTAGAGGTCCCCCTACAGTACGTGATGAGACCATCTCTTTACATATTATATTCCATCCTATTGAAACTCTGGGGTTTTTGTGCAGCTGTGCTTGTCATCTGTATCACTGTGTTCATACACGGCACAGAAGTACATGCCGCTGTCTCCTGCCTCCACCTTCTTCACTGTGAAAGATCCACTCTCAGCATCTGTCTTAACAGTTGGATATTTGTCTTCACTGAAATCCTCTGAATACTCAGATTTGGAATTGGGAGTAGTGAGGGCAACCTGCTTTATTCCCTCTCCTGGACGCTGTCTGTACCAGTACATCTGGTAGTAGTTTACACCCTTAGTGTGACTGCAGTTAATCTGAGCATCACTGTCTTTCAGTCCCCAGAGTATGGTGGGTGTCTGAGTGACTTCACTCCCCTCAACAAGACCTGTAAGGATACAGTGAGAATGAAATCAATAGAGTTAGATACAGTTAGACCTGAATACATCAAGACTCAGGTGAAGTGAACGTATGCTTGGAAACACCAATATCTATAACTATAGAAGGCCGTCATTGTAAATAAGAATGTAGTTCTTAACTTTCCTGGTTAAATAAATGAAACATTATGAAACTGTACCTGCAGCACAAAGCACTAAGACAGTAACAGTGAAGAGAAATGTGAACATGTTTGATCACGTTATATGTGAGAGTGCTGGAAAGAGTCTGGTATCAATGTACAGAATAAAAGAGGAGTGTCACATAGATGAATAGATGACAATCAGTAGACCACGGCAGGTTTCACCATATTGAACATGTCAGTGAAGTGGGAGGGACACTGATGATCTGAATACATCATGCAAATGACTGGTTCAGACTGTAGAGACGTTCCCATTATTAAAGATAGAGGTCCCCCTACAGGACATGATGAGACCATCAGCTCTTTAGATATTATATTCTATCCTATAGAGCTCGCCAGCTTGTAGTCCTAAAAAACTGAAAGGAGGCAGCATTTTCTACCTCTGGTTCGTTGGCCGTTGCAATGGGAGAAATGAAGGGGGGAAATAATGGGGTTTTGGGATAGGTTAACACAGGCTTTGGAGAACAACTTATAGGTTTTGTTCTGTGAGATAATATCAGTCAGTTAACATGACCTTTATGAATTATGAAGCCTTTATGTGTGTGATGAGGTTTGAATGGCGCAGGAGGTAAAACACCGAAATCCAGAGTTTATTCAGTGTACACGAATAAAGCGCAGCAAGCGTCAAAACGAAACTAGCACAAGGGAAAAATCCACCTTGGCTACATACAAGGAAAGAGTAGCTCAACCGAGCTACCCACTCTCACAATGAACAATCACTCACAAAGGACAAAGAGAACACTAGACTAATGAGGTAATGAGTACCAGGTGTGTGTGATTGACAAGACACGACAAGACAAGACAAATGGAGTGATGATAAATGGAGCGGTAGTGGCCAGTAAGCCGTTGACGACGAACGCCGAAACCTGCCCGAGCAAGGAGGAGGGGCAGCCTCGGCTGAATTCGTGACAATGTGCTCAAAATAAGTCTGTTGCTAACGAATCGCTAACTTTCAGAGAAATGGAACTACCACATTAGTCACAATATCTTCACGTCACCCCGCTGACCACGATAACTAGTCTTCTACAGTCCACCAAAAAGCTAGTTAGCTTAGTTAGCTTTTTGCTTACCAGCTCAAATGAAAACGCAAGGTTGATGTATTGTTTTGCTCCAGGTAGCAACCATTTCTCTTCAGAGGGAAGGTGCTCGTTTTATTGGCTCCGAACGATAAAACTGGGTTTTTGTTGTATTATATCAACACTGGGGGTTTAGTGCAGCTGTACTTGTTATATTGTATCAACACTGGGGGTTTAGTGCAGCTGTACTTGTTATATTATATCAACACTGGGGGTTTAGTGCAGCTGTACTTGTTATATTATATCAACACTGGGGGTTTAGTGCAGCTGTACTTGTATTATATCAACACTGGGGGTTTAGTGCAGCTGTACTTGTTATATTATATCAACACTGGGGGTTTAGTGCAGCTGTACTTGTTATATTATATCAACACTGGGGGTTTGGTGCAGCTGTACTTGTTATATTATATCAACACTGGGGGTTTAGTGCAGCTGTACTTGTTATATTAATACAACACTGGGGGTTTAGTGCAGCTGTACTTGTTATATTATATCAACACTGGGGGTTTAGTGCAGCTGTACTTGTTATATTATATCAACACTGGGGGTTTAGTGCAGCTGTACTTGTTATATTATATCAACACTGGGGGTTTAGTGCAGCTGTACTTGTTATATTATATCAACACTGGAGGTTTAGTGCAGCTGTACTTGTTATATTATATCAACACTGGGGGTTTAGTGCAGCTGTACTTGTATTATATCAACACTGGGGGTTTAGTGCAGCTGTACTTGTTATATTATATCAACACTGGGGGTTTAGTGCAGCTGTACTTGTTATATTATATCAACACTGGGGGTTTAGTGCAGCTGTACTTGTTGTATTATATCAACACTGGGGGTTTAGTGCAGCTGTACTTGTTATATTATATCAACACTGGGGGTTTAGTGCAGCTGTACTTGTTATATTATATCAACACTAGGGGTTTAGTGCAGCTGTACTTGTTATATTATATCAACACTGGGGGTTTAGTGCAGCTGTACTTGTTATATTATATCAACACTGGGGGTTTAGTGCAGCTGTACTTGTTATATTATATCAACACTGGGGGTTTAGTGCAGCTGTACTTGTTATATTATATCAACACTGGGGGTTTAGTGCAGCTGTACTTGTTATATTATATCAACACTGGGGGTTTAGTGCAGCTGTACTTGTTATATTATATCAACACTGGGGGTTTAGTGCAGCTGTACTTGTTATATTATATCAACACTGGGGGTTTAGTGCAGCTGTACTTGTTATATTGTATCAACACTGGGGGTTTAGTGCAGCACTCCCCTCTGAGCTGTCTCTGTAAAGCCTAGCATCCTTTCCCTCAGCACTGGTACCAGAAGACCAGGGGACCACACTGCCTGTACTGGGACCAGCAACATCCTAGTTGTGAATGAATAAAGACATTTATTAGATAAAGAAGAAAGTTAGAAAGATGAATGAATACATGCCTAATAGTTGACTATTGGCTCACAAAACCTTATCAAATCCTAACTACTTATATTGCAAATATACTGTAAGTGCCTGGCTGTCTATACATGTTCTTTACCTACTTAGACAGAGACACACACAATGACACATGTACATAGCTGTTATTTTACCTACTTAGAGAGAGACATTCTGAAAAATCAGAATAAAAAAAAAAAAATAAAGATATAATAATAGGTCATTTAGCAGACGCTCTTATCCAGAGCGACTTACAGGAGCAATTAGGGTTAAGTGCCTTGCTCAAGGGCACATCGACAGATTTTTCACCTAGTCGGCTCAGGGATTAGAACGAGCGACCTTTCGGTTACTGGCACAACGCTCTTAACCACTAAGCTACCTGCCGCCCTAGATTCCATGACCTTAAGAATTTAGGCTGTTCTGGAGGCAAAGTGGGGTCCGACCCGGTACTAGATGGGTGTACCTAATAAACTGGCAACTACGTGTATATTAGACAAAGAAGAAAATCAATGAATAAATGTCTTATAGATGACCATTGGTTTACATGGCGCCAACAGACATGGCATCTCTACTTCTATCTCCTAAACAACTTTGACAAGCATTTCACTACACCAGCAATAACATCTTCTAAATATGTGTATGTGACCAATAACATTTTGATTTGATTCATAACAGTCTAATTGCATATTTCAAATGAGTGCATTTCAAGTGTTTCCCCCCTGCCCACTAGACAAGTGTCTTTCTGTGTTTGTCAAAGAATGCAATGCTCTCACGAGACCAATGAGCCAATGAGGGACAATAATCGAGAAGGGGAAAAGAGGGCATACGCATACTAATCAGGGGGAACCAGGTGTGTCTTTCAGCAGGACGATAACCTAAAACAAGGCCAGACATTTTCTATAACGTATTTCTCAAAAATGTGGTGCACAAATTTGTTTACATCCCTGTTACAGTGGCTTGCGAAAGTATTCACCCCCCTTGGCATTTTTCCTATTTTGTTGCCTTACAACCTGGAATTAAAATGGATTTTTGGGTGGTTTGTATCATTTGATTTACACAACATGCCTACCACTTTGAAGATGCAAAATATTTTTTATTGTGAAACAAACAAGAAATAAGACAAAAAAACAAAAAACATGAGCGTGCATAACTATTCAATACTTTGTAGAGCCACATTTTGCAGCAATTACAGCTGCAAGTCTCTTGGGGTATGTCTCTATAAGCTTGGCACATCTAGCCACTGGGATTTTTGCCCATTCTTCAAGGCAAAACTGCTCCAGCTCCTTCAAGTTGGATGGGTTCCGTAGGTGTACAGCAATCTTTAAGTCATACCACAGATTCTCAATTGGATTGAGGTCTGGGCTTTGACTAGGCCATTCCAAGACATTTAAATGTTTCCCCTTAAACCACTCGAGTGTTGCTTTAGCAGTATGCTTAGGGTCATTGTCCTGCTGGAAGGTGAACCTCCGTCCCAGTCTCAAATCTCTGGAAGACTGAAACAGGTTTCCCTCAAGAATTTCCTTGTATTTAGCGCCATCCATCATTCCTTCAATTCTGACCAGTTTCCCAGTCCCTAAGAAAAACATCCCCACAGCATGATGCTGCCACCACCGTGCTTCACTGTGGGGTTGGTGTTCTCGGGGTGATGAGAGGTGTTGGGTTTGCGCCAGACATAGCGATTTCCTTGATGGCCAAAAAGCTCAATTTTAGACTCATCTGACCAGAGTGCCTTTTTCCATATGTTTGGGGAGTCTCCCACATGCCTTTTGGCAAACATCAAACGTGTTTGCTTATTTTTTTCTTTAAGCAATGGCATATTTCTGGCCACTCTTCCGCCGTAAAGCCCAGCTCTGTGGAGTGTACGGCTTAAAGTGGTCCTATGGACAAATATTCCAATCTCCTATGTGGAGCTTTGCAGCTCCTTCAGGGTTATCTTTGGTTTCTTTGTTGCCTCTCTGATTAATGCCCTCCTTGCCTGGTCCGTGAGTATTGGTGGGCGGCCCTCTCTTGAAAGGTTTGTTGTGGTGACATATTCTTTCAATTCTTTAATAATGGATTTAATGGTGCTCCGTGGGATGTTCAAAGTTTCTGATATTTTTTATAACCGAACCCTTATCTGTACTTCTCCACATCTTTGTCCCTGACCTGTTTGGAGAGCTCCTTGGTCTTCATGGTGCCGCTTGCTTAGTGGTGTTGCAGACTCTGGGGCCTTTCAGAACAGGTGTATATATACTGAGATCATGTGACAGATCATGTGACACTTAGATTGCACACAGGTGGACTTTATTTAACTAATTATGTGACTTCTGAAGGTAATTGGATGCACCAGATCTTATTTAGGGGCTTCATAGCAAAGGGGGTGAATACATATGCACGCACAACGTTTCCGTTATTTATTTTTCCGAATTTTTTTAAACAAGTTATATTTTTTATTTCACTTCACCAATTTGGAAACTTCAAATTAAAATCCATTTAAATTACAGGTTGTAATGCAACAAAATAGGAAAAATGCCAAGGGTGATGAATACTTTTGCAAGGCACTGTATATACACATACTAATCAGGGGGAATGGGAACCAGGTGTGCGTAATGAGACAAGACAGTCTGGGGTTGGTGGTAATGAACCAGGTCAGTGACGCCTAGAAGGCCGGTGACGTAGACCTCTGGAGCTGGTAAACCGAATTAGCATTAGTACTGGGGGGATCCGTGACAGTACCCCCCACCCCCAGTGGGACGACACCGGCCTCGGGGACAACCACAGGAACGCGGAGCGGGTCGGTCAGGGCACCGACGGTGAAAATCCCTGGTCAGAAAAGCGTCCAGGTTGTCCACCGCATATCAGAGCAGCTTTAGTCTCTAGCTCCGCAAGGTGTTAGACACTTCTCGGGTGGTGTCGGGGCACGAGGCCGGGAGGCGGCTCACGGCCTGTTGGCAGGGTGACCGTTCGGTTGCGGACTAATCCGTGGAGTTCCGGACACGGGCTCGAGGGGCAGGATGGGAGGAGGCAGCCCTGGTCGTCCTTTATGCGCAGAGGCTATCAGAGGGGATGATGGACGAACTCTCCTTCAGGGAGCTGCCTGAGCGACAGGACGGCCTCGTCGACCTCTCGGTGCGGGTAGACAATCGGCATCGTAAGAGGGCACACGAAGGTGGGATGACGCAAGGCGTGCTTGTCCAGGATGGAGAAGCAGAGACGTCTGTGCAAGGGACATTGCCTGTACTGCGGCCATGCAGGTTACCACTGTGACTCATGCCCAGAGAAGCCGGGAAACGGGAGGGCTCGCTAATATTGGGAGGGGTGCTAGCGAGCCGGAACTGAAATCCTAACCCCAGAGACTCCCAGACTTTTCTCCCCGTCAGGGTTCAATTGGCCCGCGCTGCGCATCGGGTGCATGCACTGTTGGATTCGGGGGCCGCGGAAAACCTGATGGACGCGGGGCTGGCCCAAGGGTGGAGCGTTCCGTTACTCTCCCTCTCCGAGCCAGTTCCGGTCATGGGCCTGGACGGCTGGTCGTTGGGGTCGGGCTTCATAACCCGGCGCACTGTCCCCGTGCGTGTCCGGGTGGCAGGGGGGCTATGGGAAGATATCCAGTTTTTCATTGTGGACTCTCCGGAGTGTCCCCTTGTCCTCGGGCACCCCTGGCTGGTCACCCACAAACCCCGGATAGGCTGGTCCACATGGTGCCTCATCCTGAAGGGAGGCTCTTCCTCCGTCCTGTTCCGGTCTCCACCGACCACTCATCAGCCCAAACCACCATCCCAGACCACCAGGTCCTGCACTCCGAACCGCCTACCGCCCACAGACTCCGTCACCGGCCCAGACCTGGCAGGCATTCCCCAGGAGTATTGGGATCTGGGGGAGGTGTTTAGTAAGAGGTGTGCCAAGGGTCTACCTCCTCACAGGCCTTACAACTGCGCTATCGATCTCCTGCCGGGTGCCATGCCCACACGAGGGCGATTATTTTCCTTGTCCCGGCCGGAGACGCTGGCCATGAGGGAGTATATCGATGATGCGCTTGTCGAGGGTCACATCCGTCCCTCTACCTCACCCACGGGCACGGGCTTCTTCTTCGTGGGGAAAAAGGATGGTGGGCAGCGGCTGTGCATTGATTACCGTGCGCTCAACGACATCACTGTTAAGAACCGCTACCCACTCCCCCTGATGACGACAGCATTCGAGTCGTTGCAGGGAGCCCGGCTCTTCACCAAGCTGGACTTACTAAATGCCTACAACCCGGTGAGGATTCGGGAGGGGGACGAGTGGAAGACGGCTTTTAACACACCCACTGGGCATTACGAGTACCAAGTCATGCCGTTTGGTCTAGCCAACGCGCCTGCTGTGTTCCAGGCGTTGGTCAATGACGTGCTCCGGGACCTCCTCGACTACAGCATCTTCGTGTATTTGGATGACATCCTAATATTTTCAAAGGACATGTGTGAACACCAGCAGCACGTTCGGCAGGTCCTCCAACGCCTTTTCCGTCACCAGCTCTACGTCAAGGCGGAGAAGTGTGTGTTCGACACAGAGACAGTCTACTTTCTGGGGTTCATCGTCACCCAGGGGGACCAACGGATGGACCCAGCCAAGGTCAGCGCAGTACTGGATTGGCCCCAGCCCTCATCCCTCAAGCAACTACAATGGTTTTTAGGGTTCACAAATTTTTATAGGCAATTTATTCCCAATTTTAGCTCCCTAGCCACTCCCCTGACAGCCCTCACCCAGTTGAACATGCGCTCCTTCGCCTGGAACCCGGAAGCGGGGATGGCATTTGATGCGCTTAAGCAGCGCTAAGGCATCCTGATTCGTCCTTGCCGTTCATTGTGGAGGTTGATGCTTCAGATGTTGCTGTGGGAGCAATCCTGTCCCAGCAGTTCCTCACGGACGGTAAGACTCACCCCTGCGTGTTTTTCTCCCGTCGGCTGTCCGTGGCGGAGTGGAATTACGACGTGGGGAACCGTGAGCTGCTTGCGGTCAAGCTCGCCCTGGGGGAGTGGATGCATTGGCTAGAGGGGGCCGCCCATCCATTCGTCGTATGTACTGACCATAAGAACTTAGCCTACATTCAGGGGGCCAAGAGGCTCAACTCGCGCCAGGCCAGGTGGGCGTTGTTCTTCACCAGGTTCCGGTTCATGATCTCGTACCGTCCGGGGTCGAAGAACTACAAGACCCGTGGACCTGATGGAGAGGGACGACCCCATTGTCCCCAACGCCCTGATTCCTGCCCCAGTTTCGTGGGGAATTGATAGGCTGGTCAGAGCAGCGCTACGGCGGGAGCCCAATCCGGGCAGAGGTCCATCGGGGAGGATGTACATACCCAAGGCTGTGCGCTCGCGACTGCTTCAGTGGGCGCACGCGTCTGACCGCGCCAGGACGTTGGAATTCCTACATAGGAGGTTCTGGTGGCCATCAGCTGAGGGGGATACGCGCGCCTTCGTGGCTGATTGCCCGGTGTGTGCAGGCACGAAGAGCTCACGTCAGCCCGCGGCAGGACTGCTCCGACCCCTGCCTATCCCCAAGTGCTCTTGGGGTCACATCAAGCTGGATTTCATTTCCGCCCTACGCCCATTTGATGGATACAAAGTCATCCTGGTCGTTGTGGACCGGTTTTCGAAGGCTGCCCACTTCATTCCCCTTCTCAAACTCCAGTCGGCCTGGGAGACGGCTAAGTTGGTTGTGCAGCACTTTTTCCGGGTCCACGGCCTTCCCCAAGATGTGGTGTCGGATCGGGGTCCTCAGTTCGCCTCCAGGTTCTGGAAGGCATTCGCAACCTGCATCGGCGCCTCCGTAAGGATGTCTTCCGGCTTCCATCCACAGTCGAACGAGCAGACGGAGCACGTCAACCAGGATCTTTTACAGGAGGGGTTCGCATTTACAGGAGGGGGTCGCAGTTCCGGAGCGACCCACTAGGTGTCATCCTCCGACAACCTTAGGCACCTCCTCACTCACAGTCTGGACTAATCATTATCTTATCAGTGTCTGATCGCAAGACGTATGTACAGGTACTTGAGAAGTGTTCTCCCTGTTTCAGAGCAGCTTCAGTCTCTAGGTATACCCCACCATACCACAGTATGGTGTTGTAGCTGGGGAGAGCGTGTTCTACCTGCTGATACCACAGTATGGTGTTGTAGCTGGGGAGAGCGTGTTCTACCTGCTGATACCACAGCATGGTGTTGTAGCTGGGGAGAGCGTGTTCTACCTGCCGATACCACAGCATGGTGTTGTAGCTGGGGAGAGCGTGTTCTACCTGCTGATACCACAGCATGGTGTTGTAGCTGGGGAGAGCGTGTTCTACCTGCTGATACCACAGCATGGTGTTGTAGCTGGGGAGAGCGTGTTCTACCTGCTGATACCACAGCATGGTGTTGTAGCTGGGGAGAGCGTGTTCTACCGGCAGATACCACAGCATGGTGTTGTAGCTGGGGAGAGCGTGTTCTACATGCTGATACCACAGCATGGTGTTGTAGCTGGGGAGAGCGTGTTCTACCTGCTGATACCACAGCATGTTGTTGTAGCTGGGGAGAGTGTGTGAACAGGACAGGATAGCAGTTTCTCCAGAACTCTGAAATAATGAAGGTGGAGACTGAAGAACCCTGGGACAGGAGTCACCTGTTACAGAAGAGGAGAGAGACCTGTTACTTATAGCTACTGTAGAGAAATATATGGAATTATAGATTATTTTAGACGGTCTCTAACCTTTGATCAAGAATAATCAATAGATTCACGTTCATAGGTGAAAAATATCCAACAGTGAAAGATTCTTAGTACAACACTGACTCAAGATGAACAGTCAAAAGGACATGGATCTTGAGCTTTCAGCCTCCTTCCTACACACCAAAGTTTACTGTGGTACTGTGTCTAGTGAGTCCACATGGTTTTGTTGAGCTGTAACTCCACCTACAGGAAAGACATGATATCATACCACACTGTATCATGTTCTCCTGTATATCAGAGGGAACCTTCCCTTCCTGTTAGGCAAGCTGGTGAGTGTTTTGGCATTGAATCAGAGTCAGTTACAGTGTGATGTTAATGCAGGTGTGATTAGTCTACAGTACACCAGGGATGAGGTTTTTGTAGAGCAGAGAGGGAGATCTGATGCACTGTGTAAACTAGCGGCACAGTAATACACAGCACTGCTATCTGGAGTTAGTTGATTGATGGTTAAGGTGCTGATACCACCTGCATTAGCATCTCCTTCTATATCAAATCCAGCCTCAGGATATCCAGTTTTCCCAAACAGGTATCCTAAAAACACTAATTCTCTGTGGTTGGATTGCTTGTACCAGAGGATGCGATTATAGCCTGATATATTATGTGAACACTCCATCTTAGGCGACTCTCCCTGTTTCTTGTACAGGGCTGCAGGACTCTGGTGAACCTGGTTACTGGAAGAAGAACCTGGAGAGAGACAGAGACAGAGAGAGAGAGAGAAAGAGAGAATGAAACAACAGATAAAGAAACATATTCACCTGAAACATAAAAACCAATCAAATGAGGATATTAGTAGTTGATGAAATCAATGATCTGAATACCTGCAGCCCAGGCTGTGTAACCAATGGTTATGGAGATAATAATTCTGATCATGTTGACTCTCTGTTAAGGAGACAGAAAGAATGAGACAGACAAACCACTCCTCATGAATTAGAGGGGGCTTCTCATCAACTCATCTCAGTGATCTTACAGAGAGGGATGCTGCCTCCTTATGAGAACATCTAAAGCATCAGAGACCTGAGATGAACCCTACAGGAGGAGTCTATGTGGGACAGGAAGCAGGTTGTCGTAGAGCAGAGAGGGAGATCTGATGAACTGCCATCTGGAGTTAATTTAAAAGCTCTTAGTGACTTACCCAGAAAGACTCACAGCTGTTAAAACACATTCACCTGTAGAGAGAGAGAGAGGACCAACAAGAAGAAAACACATTCACCTGTAGAGAGAGAGAGAGAGGACCAACAAGAAGAAAACACATTCACCTGTAGAGAGAGAGAGGACCAACAAGAAGAAAACACATTCACCTGTAGAGAGAGAGAGAGAGAGAGGACCAACAAGAAGAAAACACATTCACCTGTAGAGAGAGAGAGAGAGAGAGGACCAACAAGAAGAAAACACATTCACCTGTAGAGAGAGAGAGAGAGGACCAACAAGAAGAAAACACATTCACCTGTAGAGAGAGAGAGAGAGAGGACCAACAAGAAGAAAACACATTCACCTGTAGAGAGAGAGAGAGGACCAACAAGAAGAAAACACATTCACCTGTAGAGAGAGAGAGAGAGAGAGGACCAACAAGAAGAAAACACATTCACCTGTAGAGAGAGAGAGAGAGAGAGAGGACCAACAAGAAGAAAACACATTCACCTGTAGAGAGAGAGAGAGAGGACCAACAAGAAGAAAACACATTCACCTGTAGAGAGAGAGAGAGAGGACCAACAAGAAGAAAACACATTCACCTGGAGAGAGAGAGAGAGAGAGGACCAACAAGAAGAAAACACATTCACATGTAGAGAGAGATAGGACCAACAAGAAGAAAACACATTCACCTGTAGAGAGAGAGAGGACCAATGTAGTGTCTGAAGGTCTATGATTTTGCTGACATTTGCAAATGGTGTAATGGATGAACTATACTCTGCTTTGCTGAAACATCTGGAAAGCAGTACTACATAGGCTTCTTGGAATAGAGGACATTTGGAGATATGTGGAAGCCGGGGATTGGTCTGTCAAAAACCACCCATCTTATGTTACATAGGATAAATACCATGTTTTGAACAAAGGACGGGGAGAAATAACATATCAGAGATTTGGGTACGGTTATTCTCCAGATATCTGCAGATGTCTGTAAATTGACGCTGGAATCCTTTGAAATAATAAATCTTTATAATCAAAGTACAGCGTCAGCGGAATTCTTAACATCACGGCATAATCGGTATCATTGTCTCGGACACCACACCAACAAGAAGAAAACACATTCACCTGTAGAGAGAGAGAGAGAGAACCAACAAGAAGAAAACACATTCACCTGTAGAGAGAGAGAGAGAGGACCAACAAGAAGAAAACACATTCACCTGTAGAGAGAGAGAGGACCAACAAGAAGAAAACACATTCACCTGTAGAGAGAGAGAGAGGACCAACAAGAAGAAAACACATTCACCTGTAGAGAGAGAGAGAGAGGACCAACAAGAAGAAAACACATTCACCTGTAGAGAGAGAGAGAGGACCAACAAGAAGAAAACACATTCACCTGTAGAGAGAGAGAGAGGACCAACAAGAAGAAAACACATTCACCTGTAGAGAGAGAGAGAGAGAGAGAGAGAACCAACAAGAAGAAAACACATTCACCTGTAGAGAGAGAGAGGACCAACAAGAAGAAAACACAATCACCTGTAGAGAGAGAGAGAGAGAGAGAGGACCAACAAGAAGAAAACACATTCAACTGTAGAGAGAGAGAGGACCAACAAGAAGAAAACACATTCACCTGTAGAGAGAGAGAGAGAGAGGACCAACAAGAAGAAAACACATTCACCTGTATAGAGAGAGAGAGGACCAACAAGAAGAAAACACATTCACCTGTAGAGAGAGATAGAGAGAGAGGACCAACAAGAAGAAAACACATTCATCTGTAGAGAGAGAGAGAGAGAGAGAGGACCAACAAGAAGAAAACACATTCACCTGTAGAGAGAGAGGGAGAGAGGACCAACAAGAAGAAAACACATTGACCTGTAGAGAGAGAGAGAGAGAGGACCAACAAGAAGAAAACACATTCACCTGTAGAGAGAGAGAGGACCAACAAGAAGAAAACACATTCACCTGTAGAGAGAGAGAGAGAGAGAGAGAGAGAGAGGACCAACAAGAAGAAAACACATTCACCTGTAGAGAGAGAGAGAGAGGACCGACAAGAAGAAAACACATTCACCTGTAGAGAGAGAGAGAGAGGACCAACAAGAAGAAAACACATTCACCTGTAGAGAGAGAGAGAGAGGACCAACAAGAATAAAACACATTCACCTGTAGAGAGAGAGAGAGAGAGGACCAACAAGAAGAAAACACATTCACCTGTAGAGAGAGAGAGAGGACCAACAAGAAGAAAACACATTCACCTGTAGAGAGAGAGAGAGAGGACCAACAAGAAGAAAACACATTCACCTGTAGAGAGAGAGAGAGAGAGGACCAACAAGAAGAAAACAAATTCACCTGTAGAGAGAGAGAGAGAGGACCAACAAGAAGAAAACACATTCACCTGTAGAGAGAGAGAGAGAGAGAGGACCAACAAGAAGAAAACACATTCATCTGTAGAGAGAGAGAGAGAGAGGACCAACAAGAAGAACACACATTCACCTGTAGAGAGAGAGGGAGAGAGGACCAACAAGAAGAAAACACATTCACCTGTAGAGAGAGAGAGAGAGGACCAACAAGAAGAAAACACATTCACCTGTAGAGAGAGAGAGAGAGGACCAACAAGAAGAAAACACATTCACCTGTAGAGAGAGAGAGAGGAACAACAAGAAGAAAACACATTCACCTGTAGAGAGAGAGAGAGGACCAACAAGAAGAAAACACATTGACCTGTAGAGAGAGAGAGAGAGAGGACCAACAAGAAGAAAACACATTCACCTGTAGAGAGAGAGAGAGAGAGAGAGGACCAACAAGAAGAAAACACATTCACCTGTAGAGAGAGAGAGAGGACCAACAAGAAGAAAACACATTCACCTGTAGAGAGAGAGAGAGGACCAACAAGAAGAAAACACATTCACCTGTAGAGAGAGACAGAGAGAGGACCAACAAGAAGAAAACACATTCACCTGTAGAGAGAGAGAGGACCAACAAGAAGAAAACACATTCACCTGTAGAGAGAGAGAGAGAGAGAGAGAGAGAGAGGACCAACAAGAGGAAAACACATTCACCTGTAGAGAGAGAGAGAGAGAGGACCAACAAGAAGAAAACACATTCACCCTTAGAGAGAGAGAGGACCAACAAGAAGAAAACACATTCACCTGTAGAGAGAGAGAGAGAGGACCAACAAGAGGAAAACACATTCACCTGTAGAGAGAGAGAGAGAGGACCAACAAGAAGAAAACACATTCACCTGTAGAGAGAGAGAGAGAGGACCAACAAGAAGAAAACACATTCACCTGTAGAGAGAGAGAGAGGACCAACAAGAAGAAAACACATTCACCTGTAGAGAGAGAGAGAGAGGACCAACAAGAAGAAAACACATTCACCTGTAGAGAGAGAGAGGACCAACAAGAGGAAAACACATTCACCTGTAGAGAGAAAGAGAGAGGACCAACAAGAAGAAAACACATTCACCTGTAGAAAGAGAGAGAGGACCAACAAGAAGAAAACAAATTCACCGGTAGAGAGAGAGAGAGGACCAACAAGAAGAAAACACATTCACCTGTAGAGAGAGAGAGAGAGGACCAACAAGAAGAAAACACATTCACATGTATATAGAGAGAAAGAGGACAAACAAGAAGAAAACACATTCACCTGTAGAGAGAGAAAGGACCAACAAGAAGAAAACACATTCACCTGTAGAGAGAGAGAGAGAGAGAGAGAGGACCAACAAGAGGAAAACACATTCACCTGTAGAGAGAGAGAGGACCAACAAGAGGAAAACACATTCACCTGTAGAGAGAGAGAGAGAGAGGACCAACAAGAGGAAAACACATTCACCTGTAGAAAGAGAGAGGACCAACAAGAAGAAAACACATTCACCTGTAGAGAGAGAGAGAGAGAGAGGACCAACAAGAGGAAAACACATTCACCTGTAGAGAGAGAGAGGACCAACAAGAGGAAAACACATTCACCTGTAGAGAGAGAGAGAGAGAGGACCAACAAGAGGAAAACACATTCACCTGTAGAGAGAGAGAGAGAGAGGGGACCAACAAGAAGAAACACATTCACCTGTATAGAGAGAGAGAGAGAGAGAGAGGACCAACAAGAAGAAAACACATTCACCTGTAGAGAGAGAGAGAGAGGACCAACAAGAAGAAAACACATTCACCTGTAGAGAGAGAGAGAGGACCAACAAGAAGAAAACACATTCACCTGTAGAGAGAGAGAGGACCAACGAGAAGAAAACACATTCACCTGTAGAGAGAGAGAGAGAGGACCAACAAGAAGAAAACACATTCACCTGTAGAGAGAGAGAGAGAGGACCAACAAGAAGAAAACACATTCACCTGTAGAGAGAGAGAGAGGACCAACAAGAAGAAAACACATTCACCTGTAGAGAGAGAGAGGACCAACAAGAAGAAAACACATTCACCTGTAGAGAGAGAGAGAGAGGACCAACAAGAAGAAAACACATTCACCTGTAGAGAGAGAGAGAGAGAGGACTAACAAGAAGAAAACACATTCACCTGTAGAGAGAGAGAGAGAGAGGACCAACAAGAAGAAAACACATTCACCTGTAGAGAGAGAGAGAGAGGACCAACAAGAAGAAAACACATTCACCTGTAGAGAGAGAGAGAGAGGACCAACAAGAAGAAAACACATTCACCTGTAGAGAGAGAGAGAGAGGACCAACAAGAAGAAATCACATTCACCTGTAGAGAGAGAGGACCAACAAGAAGAAAACACGTTCACCTGTAGAGAGAGAGAGAGAGAGAGAGGACCAACAAGAAGAAAACACATTCACCTGTAGAGAGAGAGAGAGGACATACAAGAAGAAAATACATTCACCTGTAGAGAGAGAGAGGACCAACAAGAGGAAAACACATTCACCTGTAGAGAGAGAGAGAGAGAGAGAGGACCAACAAGAAGAAAACACATTCACCTGTAGAGAGAGAGAGAGAGAGGACCAACAAGAAGAAAACACATTCACCTGTAGAGAGAGAGAGAGGACCAGCAAGAAGAAAACACATTCACCTGTAGAGAGAGAGAGGACCAACAAGAAGAAAACACATTCACCTGTAGAGAGAGAGAGAGAGAGAGGACCAACAAGAAGAAAACACATTCACCTGTAGAGAGAGAGAGAGAGAGAGAGGACCAACAAGAAGAAACACATTCACCTGTATAGAGAGAGAGAGAGAGAGGACCAACAAGAAGAAAACACATTCACCTGTAGAGAGAGAGAGAGAGGACCAACAAGAAGAAAACACATTCACCTGTAGAGAGAGAGAGGACCAACAAGAAGAAAACACATTCACCTGTAGAGAGAGAGAGAGAGGACCAACAAGAAGAAAACACATTCACCTGTAGAGAGAGAGAGAGGACCAACAAGAAGAAAACACATTCACCTGTAGAGAGAGAGAGAGAGGACCAACAAGAAGAAACACATTCACCTGTATAGAGAGAGAGAGAGAGAGGGGACCAACAAGAAGAAAACACATTCACCTGTAGAGAGAGAGAGAGAGGACCAACAAGAAGAAAACACATTCACCTGTAGAGAGAGAGAGAGAGGACCAACAAGAAGAAACACATTCACCTGTATAGAGAGAGAGAGAGAGAGGGGACCAACAAGAAGAAAACACATTCACCTGTAGAGAGAGAGAGAGAGGACCAACAAGAAGAAAACACATTCACCTGTAGAGAGAGAGAGAGGAACAACAAGAAGAAAACACATTCACCTGTAGAGAGAGAGAGAGAGAGAGGACCAACAAGAAGAAAACACATTCACCTGTAGAGAGAGAGAGAGAGGACCAACAAGAAGAAAGCACATTCACCTGTAGAGAGAGAGAGAGGACCAACAAGAAGAAAACACATTCACCTGTAGAGAGAGAGAGAGAGGACCAACAAGAATAAAACACATGCACCTGTAGAGAGAGAGAGAGGACCAACAAGAAGAAAACACATTCACCTGTAGAGAGAGAGAGAGGACCAACAAGAAGAAAACACATTCACCTGTAGAGAGAGAGAGAGAGAGAGAGAGAGAGAGAGAGGACCAACAAGAAGAAAACACATTCACCTGTAGAGAGAGCGAGAGAGAGAGGACCAACAAGAAGAAAACACATTCACCTGTAGAGAGAGAGAGAGAGAGGACCAACAAGAAGAAAACACATTCACCTGTAGAGAGAGAGAGAGAGGACCAACAAGAAGAAATCACATTCACCTGTAGAGAGAGAGGACCAACAAGAAGAAAAAACGTTCACCTGTAGAGAGAGAGAGAGAGAGAGGACCAACAAGAAGAAAACACATTCACCTGTAGAGAGAGAGGGAGAGAGGACCAACAAGAAGAAAACACATTGACCTGTAGAGAGAGAGAGAGAGAGGACCAACAAGAAGAAAACACATTCACCTGTAGAGAGAGAGAGAGAGAGGACCAACAAGAAGAAAACACATTCACCTGTAGAGAGAGAGAGAGAGAGGACCAACAAGAAGAAAACACATTCACCTGTAGAGAGAGAGAGGACCAACAAGAAGAAAACACATTCACCTGTAGAGAGAGAGAGAGAGAGAGAGAGAGAGAGAGGACCAACAAGAAGAAAACACATTCACCTGTAGAGAGAGAGAGAGGACCAACAAGAAGAAAACACATTCACCTGTAGAGAGAGAGAGAGAGAGGACCAACAAGAAGAAAACACATTCACCTGTAGAGAGAGAGAGGACCAACAAGAAGAAAACACATTCACCTGTAGAGAGAGAGAGAGAGAGAGAGAGAGAGAGGACCAACAAGAAGAAAACACATTCACCTGTAGAGAGAGAGAGAGAGGACCGACAAGAAGAAAACACATTCACCTGTAGAGAGAGAGAGAGAGAGAGAGGACCAACAAGAAGAAAACACATTCACCTGTAGAGAGAGAGAGAGAGAGGACCAACAAGAAGAAAACACATTCACCTGTAGAGAGAGAGAGAGGACCAGCAAGAAGAAAACACATTCACCTGTAGAGAGAGAGAGGACCAACAAGAAGAAAACACATTCACCTGTAGAGAGAGAGAGAGAGAGAGGACCAACAAGAAGAAAACACATTCACCTGTAGAGAGAGAGAGAGAGAGAGAGAGGACCAACAAGAAGAAACACATTCACCTGTATAGAGAGAGAGAGAGAGAGGGGACCAACAAGAAGAAAACACATTCACTTGTATAGAGAGAGAGAGAGGACCAACAAGAAGAAACACATTCACCTGTAGAGAGAGAGAGAGAGGACCAACAAGAAGAAAACACATTCACCTGTAGAGAGAGAGAGAGAGAGAGAGAGAGAGAGGACCAACAAGAAGAAAACACATTCACCTGTAGAGAGAGAGAGAGAGGACCAACAAGAAGAAAACACATTCACCTGTAGAGAGAGAGAGAGAGAGGACCAACAAGAAGAAAACACATTCACCTGTAGAGAGAGAGAGAGGACCAACAAGAAGAAAACACATTCACCTGTAGAGAGAGAGAGAGGACCAACAAGAAGAAAACACATTCACCTGTAGAGAGAGAGAGAGAGAGAGAGAGAGAGAGAGAGGACCAACAAGAAGAAAACACATTCACCTGTAGAGAGAGCGAGAGAGAGAGGACCAACAAGAAGAAAACACATTCACCTGTAGAGAGAGAGAGAGAGAGGACCAACAAGAAGAAAACACATTCACCTGTAGAGAGAGAGAGAGAGGACCAACAAGAAGAAATCACATTCACCTGTAGAGAGAGAGGACCAACAAGAAGAAAAAACGTTCACCTGTAGAGAGAGAGAGAGAGAGGACCAACAAGAAGAAAACACATTCACCTGTAGAGAGAGAGAGAGAGGACCAACAAGAATAAAACACATGCACCTGTAGAGAGAGAGAGAGGACCAACAAGAAGAAAACACATTCACCTGTAGAGAGAGAGAGAGGACCAACAAGAAGAAAACACATTCACCTGTAGAGAGAGAGAGAGAGAGAGAGAGAGAGAGAGGACCAACAAGAAGAAAACACATTCACCTGTAGAGAGAGCGAGAGAGAGAGGACCAACAAGAAGAAAACACATTCACCTGTAGAGAGAGAGAGAGAGAGGACCAACAAGAAGAAAACACATTCACCTGTAGAGAGAGAGAGAGAGGACCAACAAGAAGAAATCACATTCACCTGTAGAGAGAGAGGACCAACAAGAAGAAAAAACGTTCACCTGTAGAGAGAGAGAGAGAGAGAGGACCAACAAGAAGAAAACACATTCACCTGTAGAGAGAGAGGGAGAGAGGACCAACAAGAAGAAAACACATTGACCTGTAGAGAGAGAGAGAGAGAGGACCAACAAGAAGAAAACACATTCACCTGTAGAGAGAGAGAGAGAGAGGACCAACAAGAAGAAAACACATTCACCTGTAGAGAGAGAGAGAGGACCAACAAGAAGAAAACACATTCACCTGTAGAGAGAGAGAGAGAGAGGACCAACAAGAAGAAAACACATTCACCTGTAGAGAGAGAGAGGACCAACAAGAAGAAAACACATTCACCTGTAGAGAGAGAGAGAGAGAGAGAGAGAGAGAGAGGACCAACAAGAAGAAAACACATTCACCTGTAGAGAGAGAGAGAGAGGACCGACAAGAAGAAAACACATTCACCTGTAGAGAGAGAGAGAGAGAGGACCAACAAGAAGAAAACACATTCACCTGTAGAGAGAGAGAGAGAGGACCAACAAGAATAAAACACATTCACCTGTAGAGAGAGAGAGAGAGAGGACCAACAAGAAGAAAACACATTCACCTGTAGAGAGAGAGAGAGGACCAACAAGAAGAAAACACATTCACCTGTAGAGAGAGAGAGAGAGGACCAACAAGAAGAAAACACATTCACCTGTAGAGAGAGAGAGAGAGAGGACCAACAAGAAGAAAACAAATTCACCTGTAGAGAGAGAGAGAGAGGACCAACAAGAAGAAAACACATTCACCTGTAGAGAGAGAGAGAGAGAGAGAGGACCAACAAGAAGAAAACACATTCATCTGTAGAGAGAGAGAGAGAGAGGACCAACAAGAAGAACACACATTGACCTGTAGAGAGAGAGGGAGAGAGGACCAACAAGAAGAAAACACATTGACCTGTAGAGAGAGAGAGAGAGAGGACCAACAAGAAGAAAACACATTCACCTGTAGAGAGAGAGAGAGAGAGGACCAACAAGAAGAAAACACATTCACCTGTAGAGAGAGAGAGAGAGAGGACCAACAAGAAGAAAACACATTCACCTGTAGAGAGAGAGAGAGGACCAACAAGAAGAAAACACATTCACCTGTAGAGAGAGAGAGAGAGAGGACCAACAAGAAGAAAACACATTCACCTGTAGAGAGAGAGAGGACCAACAAGAAGAAAACACATTCACCTGTAGAGAGAGAGAGAGAGAGAGAGAGAGAGAGAGGACCAACAAGAAGAAAACACATTCACCTGTAGAGAGAGAGAGAGAGGACCGACAAGAAGAAAACACATTCACCTGTAGAGAGAGAGAGAGAGAGGACCAACAAGAAGAAAACACATTCACCTGTAGAGAGAGAGAGAGAGGACCAACAAGAATAAAACACATTCACCTGTAGAGAGAGAGAGAGAGAGGACCAACAAGAAGAAAACACATTCACCTGTAGAGAGAGAGAGAGGACCAACAAGAAGAAAACACATTCACCTGTAGAGAGAGAGAGAGAGGACCAACAAGAAGAAAACACATTCACCTGTAGAGAGAGAGAGAGAGAGGACCAACAAGAAGAAAACAAATTCACCTGTAGAGAGAGAGAGAGAGGACCAACAAGAAGAAAACACATTCACCTGTAGAGAGAGAGAGAGAGAGAGAGGACCAACAAGAAGAAAACACATTCATCTGTAGAGAGAGAGAGAGAGAGGACCAACAAGAAGAACACACATTGACCTGTAGAGAGAGAGGGAGAGAGGACCAACAAGAAGAAAACACATTGACCTGTAGAGAGAGAGAGAGAGAGGACCAACAAGAAGAAAACACATTCACCTGTAGAGAGAGAGAGAGAGAGGACCAACAAGAAGAAAACACATTCACCTGTAGAGAGAGAGAGAGGACCAACAAGAAGAAAACACATTCACCTGTAGAGAGAGAGAGAGGACCAACAAGAAGAAAACACATTCACCTGTAGAGAGAGACAGAGAGAGGACCAACAAGAAGAAAACACATTCACCTGTAGAGAGAGAGAGGACCAACAAGAAGAAAACACATTCACCTGTAGAGAGAGAGAGAGAGAGAGAGAGAGAGAGAGAGGACCAACAAGAGGAAAACACATTCACCTGTAGAGAGAGAGAGAGAGAGGACCAACAAGAAGAAAACACATTCACCCTTAGAGAGAGAGAGGACCAACAAGAAGAAAACACATTCACCTGTAGAGAGAGAGAGAGAGGACCAACAAGAGGAAAACACATTCACCTGTAGAGAGAGAGAGAGAGGACCAACAAGAAGAAAACACATTCACCTGTAGAGAGAGAGAGAGAGGACCAACAAGAGGAAAACACATTCACCTGTAGAGAGAGAGAGAGAGGACCAACAAGAAGAAAACACATTCACCTGTAGAGAGAAAGAGAGAGGACCAACAAGAAGAAAACACATTCACCTGTAGAAAGAGAGAGAGGACCAACAAGAAGAAAACACATTCACCGGTAGAGAGAGAGAGAGGACCAACAAGAAGAAAACACATTCACCTGTAGAGAGAGAGAGAGAGGACCAACAAGAAGAAAACACATTCACATGTATATAGAGAGA